>NW_028161076.1:143713-216213 GCF_964263955.1 Coregonus lavaretus | reverse complement strand
TGGGCCAACTAACCAGCTCTACATGATGGACTGAACTCTATGGGCCAACTAACCAACTAACCAGCTCTACATGATGGACTGAACTCTATGGGCCAACTAACCAGTTCTACATGATGGATCTCTACTAACCTGGAAACACTTGTGGCATGTCTCTGGATAGCTCAATAAAGTGTCCTCTCAGGCAGTCAACACAGTACCGTGTCGCACACCACGAACACATGAATGTCTATAATATAATTATATAATAATCATACACTATATATACAAAAGTATGTGGACACCCCTTCAAATTAGTGGATTCGGCTATTTCAGCCACACCCTTGCTGACAGGTATATAAAATCAAGCACACAGCAATGCAATCTCCATAGACAAACATTGGCAGTAGAATGGCCTTACTGAAGAGCTCAGTGACTTTCAACGTGGCACCGTCATAGGATGCCACCTTTCCAACAAGTCAGTTCATCAGATTTCTGCCCTGCTAGAGCTGCCCCGGTCATCTGTAAGGGCTGTTACTGTGAAGTGGAAACGTCTCAGCCGCGAAGTTGAAGGCCACACAAGCTCACAGAACGGGACCGCTGAGTGCTGAAGCGCATAAAAATCGTCTGTCCTCGGTTACAACACTCGAGTTCCAAACTGCCTCTGGAAGCAACATCAGCACAATAACTGTTTGTCGGGAGCTTCATGAAATGGGTTTCCATGGCCGAGCAGCCGCACACAAGCCTAAGATCACCATGCGCAATGCCAAGCGTCGGCTGGAGTGGTGTAAAGCTCGCTGCCATTGGACTCTGGAGCAGTGGAAACATGTTCTCTGGAGTGATGAATCACACTTCACCATCTGGCAGTCCAACGGACGAATCTGGGTTTGGCGGATGCCAGGAGAACACTACCTGCCCCAATCAAATCAAAATGTATTTGTCACATACACGTGTTTAGAATATGTTTTAGCGAGTGTAGCGAAATGCTTGTGCTTCTAGCTCCGACAGTGCAGTAATATCTAACAATTTCACAACATATACCCAAAAAAGTAAGGAATGGGATTTAAGAATATTTTACATTTTACATTTTAGTAATTTAGCAGACGCTCTTATCTAGAGCGACTTACAGTTAGTGCATAAATTTTTCATACTGGCCCCCCGTGGAAATCGAACCCACAACCCTGGCGTTGCAAGCGCCATGCTCTACCAACTGAGCTACAGGAGGCTATAGAATATATACATATATGGACAAGCAATGACAGAGCGGCATGGACTAAGATACAGTAGAATATTATAGAACAGAATACAGTATATACATATGAGATGAGTAGTGCAAGATATGTAAACATTATTAAAGTGACTAGTGTTCCATTTCTTAAAGTGGCCAGTGATTTCAATAGGCAGCAGCAGCCTCTAATGTGCTAGTGATGGCTATTTAACATTCTGATGGCCTTGAGATAGAAGCTGTTTTTCATTCTCTCGGTCCCAGCTTTGATGCACCTGTGCAGACCTCGCCTTCTGGATGATAGCAGGGTGAACAGGCAGTGGCTCGGGTGGTTGATGTCCTTGATGATCTTTTTGGCCTTCTTGTGACATCGGGTGCTGTAGGTGTCTTGGAGGGCGGATAGTTTGCCCTCGGTAATGCGTTCGGCAGACCGCACCATCCTCTGGAGAGCCCTGCGGTTGTGGGCGGTGCAGTTGCCGTACCAGGCGGTGATACAGCCTGACAGGATGCTCTCAATTTGCATCTGTAAAAGTTTGTGAGGGTTTTAGGTGATAAGAAACATTTCTTCAGCCTCCTGAGGTTGAAGAGGCTCTGTTGCGCCTTCTTCACCACACTGTCTGTGCTTAAGTTTTCCACCTTCTCCACTGTGGTCCCGTTGGTGTGGACAGGGGGGTGCACCCTCTGCTGTTTCCTGAAGTCCACGATCATCTCCTTTGTTTTGTTGATGTTGAGTGAGAGGTTATTTTCCTGGCACCACACTCCCAGAGCCCTCACTTCCTCCCTGTAGGCGGTCTCGTCATTGTTGGTAATCAAGCCTACTACTGTTGTGTCGTCTGCAAACTTGATGATTGAGTTGGAGGCGTGCTTGGCCACGCAGTCATGGGTGAACAGGGAGTACAGGAGGGGGCTGAGCACGCACCCTTGTGGGGCCCCAGTGTTGAGGATCAGCGAAGTGGAGATGTTGTTTCCTACCTTCACCACCTGGGGGCGGCCCGTCAGGAAGTCCAGGACCCAGTTGCACAGGGCGGGGTTCAGACCCAGGGCCTCAAGATTAATGATGAGCTTGGAGGGTACTATGGTGTTGAATGCTGAGCAATAGTCAATGAACAGCATTCTTACATAGGTATTCCTCTTGTCCAGATGGGATAGGGCAGTGTGCAGTGTGATGGCAATTGCATCGTCTGTGGATCTATTGGGGCGGTAAGTGCCAACTGTAAAGTTTGGTGGGGGAGGAGGAATAATGGTCTGGGGCTGATTTTCATGGTTCGGGCTAGGCCCTTAGTTCCAGTGATGGGAAATCTTAATGCTACAGCATACAATGACATTCTAGACGATTCAGTGCTTCCAACTTTGTGGCAACAGTTTGGGGAAGGCCCTTTCCTGTTTCAGCATGACAATGCCCCCGTGCACAAAGCGAGGTCCATACAGAAATAGTTTGTCAAGATCGGTGTGGAAGAACTTGACTGGCCTGCAGACGTTAGTTCTAGTAGTTCTAGTTGATTATGACGTGACAACGAGGTAGGCTGTGTGTACCGGTTAGCGGTCATGATATGAAGGTTTGGATGTAGGCTGTGTGTAGCGGTTAGCGGTCATGATATGAAGGTTTGGATGTAGGCTGTCTGTAGCGGTTAGCGGTCATGATATGAAGGTTTGGATGTAGGCTGTGTGTACCGGTTAGCGGTCATGATATGAAGATTTGGATGTAGGCTGTGTGTAGCGGTTAGCGGTCATGATATGAAGATTTGGATGTGGGCTGTGTGTACCGGTTAGCGGTCATGATATGAAGATTTGGATGTAGGCTGTGTGTAGCGGTTAGCGGCCATGATATGAAGGTTTGGATGTGGGCTGTGTGTAGCGGTTAGCGGTCATGATATGAAGGTTTGGATGTAGGCTGTGTGTAGCAGTTAGCGGCCATGATATGAAGGTTTGGATGTAGGCTGTGTGTAGCGGTTAGCTGTCATGATATGAAGGTTTGGATGTAGGCTGTGTGTAGCGGTTAGCTGTCATGATATGAAGGTTTGGATGTAGGCTGTGTGTAGCGGTTAGCGGTCATGATATGAAGGTTTCACTTGGAAATGTTGTTTTTTGCCTGGTCACAGACAGCTGATGTGTTGTGCACTGAAGTCCACAAGAGAAGGGAAAGGTGAGAGGAGAGCGCGTAGAAATTATATATACAGGGCATTCTGAAAGGATTCAGACCCATTGACTTTTTCCACATTTTGTTACGTTACGGCCTTTTTCTAAAATTGATTACATATTTTTTTGCCCTCAATCTACACACAATACCCCATAATGACAAAGTGAAAACAGGTTTCTAGAAATGTTCGCAAATTTATAAAAATAAAAAAAATACAGAAATATCGTACTTACATAAGTTTTCAGACCTTCAGATGTTTCTACAACTTGATTGGAGTCCACCTGTGGTAACTTCAATTGATTGGACATGTTTTGGAAAGGCACACACCTATCTATATAAGGTCCCACAGTTGACAGTGCATGTCAGAGCAAAAACCAAGCCATGAGGTCAAAGGAATTGTCCGTAGATCTCCGAGACAGGATTGTGTCAAGGCACAGATCTGGGGAAGGGTACCAAAAAATGTCTGCAGCATTGAAGGTCCCCAAGAACACAGTGGCCTCCATCATTCTTAAATGGAAGAAGTTTGGAATCACCAAGACTCTTCCTAGAGCTGGCCACCTGGCCAAACTGAGCAATCGGGGGAGAAGGGCCTTTGTGAGGGAGGTGACCAAGAACCTGATGGTCACTGACAGAGCTCTAGAGTTCCTCTGTGGAGATGGGAGAACCTTCCAGAAGGACAACCATCTCTGCAGCACTCCACCAATCAGGCCTTTATGGTATAGTGGCCAGACGGAAGCCACTCTTCAGTAAAAGGCACATGACAGCCCGCTTGGAGTTTGCCAAAAGGCACCTAAAGACTCTCAGACCATGAGAAACAAGATTCTCTGGTCTGATGAAACCAAGATTGAACTATTTGGCCTGAATGCCAAGCGTCACGCCTGGAGGAAACCTGGCACCATCCCTACGGTGAAGTATGGTGGTGGCAGCATCATGTTGTGGGATGTTTTTCAGCTGCAGGGACTGGGAGACTAGTCAGGATCGAGGGAAAGATGAACGGAGCAAAGTACAGAGAGATCTTTGATAAAAACCTGTTCCAGAGCGCTCAGGACCTCAGACTGGGGCGAAGGTTCACCTTCCAACAGGACAACGACCCTAAGCACACAGCCAAGACAACGCAGGAATGGCTTCAGGACAAGTCTCTGAATGTCCTTGGGTGGCCCAGCCAGAGCCCAGACTTGAACCCAATCGAACATCTCTGAAGGGACCTGAAAATAGCTGTGCAGCGACGCTCCCCATCCAACCTGACAGAGCTTGACAAGATCTGCAGAGAAGAATGGGAGAAACTCCCCAAATACAGGTGTGCCAAGCTTGTAGCGTCATACCCAAGAAGACTCAAGGTTCTAATCGCTGCCAAAGGTGCTTCAACAAAGTACTGAGTAAAGGGTCTGAATACTTATGTAAAAGTAATATTTCCGTTTATATTTAATACATTTGCAAAAATCTCTACAAACCTGTTATTGCCTTGTCATTATGGGGTAGTATGTGTACATTGATGAGGAAAAAAATTATTATCTATTTTAGAATAAGGCTGTGACGTAACAAACTGTGGAAAAAGTCAAGGGGTCTGAATACTTTCTGAATGCACTCTACAACGAGCAAAGGGATCATGCTGTTAGTATGTGGCTGCTATGAAAGTGAACTATTTGCGTGTGATCAGGGGTGCATTCATTCCGCTGATTCTGTTAAAACGTTTCTTAAATGGAAGCAAACCGGACAAAATGGGGATAAAAATACCTGAATTTGTCCAATAGAAACTCTTGTTTGCAACTGTTGGACTAATGATTACATCCTAGATCAGCTAGATGCAGGCAAGTGTGTGCAAGGTGGTATTGAATGTGTCACTGTCTGTCACCTCGATTACTCTAATTTCTCTCGACATGTGCACCTACATTATAAACTTTCATTCATAGGCTAGGTTGTAGCAACCTCATGATAGGTACAGGGAACATTTGAGTATCATATAGTAGCCTAAACCTATTGATGTTAAATTGAGCTGGGTGAATGGAATATGAATGTTTGTTTTACACGATTGGAACTTTGGATTCCCTGTTCTGTGGTTGCTTTGGAAGCGTGTCTGACTACGGTATCACATACCTGTGGCCTCAAGGCAAGTTTGGAATTGGATTAAGAATTGCCTTCATAGGTACGTTGTTCGGTTTTTGTAGTAACAGGAAGTGCAAGAAGTCGGCCATCATGGCGCGGAGATCTGGGTACTGCCGCAGGTACGAGGCATGCTCCGCGTTCAACTCCTCCTGTAACACCATGTGTAACACAGGCCAGGTCATGTTGGAAACTTATGCCACGTTCAAAACAACTGGGAACTCTGAAAAATACCAGGTCAAATCATGACGTCAGTGATCTTCAGGTCAGAAAGTCGGAGCTGTAGAAAGAGGCCCGAGTTCCCGAGTTGGAATTCCCAGTTGGATGACCGTTCAAAACGTATTTTCCCAGTCGGAACTCGTTTTGTTCCGAGTTCCCAGTTGTCTTGAACTCACTGAAGTCTGAGATTTCCCAGTTCCGAAATCCCCGTTTTGAACGCTGCAATAGTGGTTTGAAAGTAAGGGGCTAGGCCAGAGTGAGAGTAATAATATAATATATAATATGCCATTTAGCAGACGCTTTTATCCAAAGCGACTTACAGTCATGCGTGCATACATTTTTGTGTATGGGTGGTCCCGGGGATCGAACCCACTACCTTGGCGTTACAAGCGCCGTGCTCTACCAGTTGAGCTACAGAGGACCACAGAGTAGGGGGTAGGGTGTAGGGAAAGACTAATGTCACCAAAGATTTTTATAACTCATTGTTCTATCTGCGATGTCACCTTTCTGTCCAGGAAATTGGAGTGCATCTGCATGTCCTCCTAACATACCAGAAGCTTCTTCCCAAACACTGGCACATGCACCCAAACATGTCAATAGGGGAGCACTCCTAGTAGTGTGTTTTGATGTCCTCTTACCTGTCAGGTAGGAAGTAGCAGTGCCAACACTGAGAGAGGTCTTTTAACCTGAGCCACTGAGCACTCAGCTATGGCCGGTCACCCCATACAGTTGATATAATTGAGAACCATCACGGCTGTTTTGTTTTTTTCATGTTACTGCTTTTTTATTATTATTAACTAGTGGTCAGGCGGCGCCCCACTGTCTGATATCGCGCGATTTCTTCTTCTGTGGGTTTCATGGCGGACTACAACCCCAAAAGGTGTATTGCCGTCACATTTACGTCATTTAGCAGATGCTCTTATCCAGAGCGACTTACAGTTAGTGCATATATTTTTCCCGTGGGAATCGAACCCACAACCCTAGCGTTGCCGCCACCAACTGGATGGGTTGAAACCAAAATAAGGTAAAAAGAAAATCCATACGTAATATGGAAACTAACTTAATCCACCCAAATAAAAATAGTACATTGACAAAACAAAACTCCCTCTTCTTCCTTCTTCCAGTTCTCCATATCTCCCTTCTTGGGCTCTAGGCCCTGAGGGGGTGGTACGGCTTGTGATAATATTCCATGTAACTCCTTCGCCGAGAAATCTTTCAGCCCCAGGAACCGCAATGATTTCTATCTTCCTGGACCTTCTCTCCACCTTGGCAGTGCTATTAATCACCATAGCTATAAAGGCCACAAAGTCCACCTTCTTAACCTTTAAAATGTCAGGATCCTGCTGGTGAAAGGCAACATTTTTTAAAGTCATTTTAGCAGACGCTCTTATCCAGAGCGACTTACAGTTAGTGAGTGCATACATTTTCATACTGGCCCCCCGTGGGAAACGAACCCACAACCCTGGCGTTGCAAGCGCCATGCTCTACCAACTGAGCTACAGGGGACTACCCCTGCAGCCTGCAGTGAAGGCCTATCCACCACCATGGACTCTTCAGGAGCACCATTCAAACCCTCAACCCTTTTAACAGCTGCTGCATATTAAATGCTCTGGACAGCCCTGACTTTGGCCACCTCATTCTCTTTCACCTTTGTGGGGCATTCGAAAGAAGTGGCTTCATGGTTCCCACCATAATTTTTTAAATTATTTTTTTATTTAACCTTTATTTAACCAGGTAAGCCAGTTGAGAACAAGTTCTCATTTATAACTGCGAATGTATAATTGCAGCATGTCACATTTTCATCACTTTTATAACACATGATATTATATTTTCCACAACTTCGGACATCTCGGCTTCTCCCTTCTGCAAACACTTGAAACATGACCAAAAGCTTTACAGTGATCACACTGCATTGGTCTTGGGATAAATGCTCTGACTCTGTAGTTAATATACCGTAACTGCACTTGAGTAGGGAGAGAGTCCATATCAAAAAACTAAACAGATAGACTTCACTTTTTCTTCATTCACCACATGATTCCCCCGATGTGCATCAATCACTCCAGGAATATTGTTTCTCTCTTCAACATCGACTTCCCACGAGACGCCAGATATAACCCCCTTGAGGGGTGCCCTGTTCCTAAGAGACACACATGACACTTCAAACTTATCAAATCAGGTGAGACGTAACACACCTTTCTTCTGATTCGCAGAAGCACAAAAATTCAAAACAAGCCTGCCTCTAGTGAACCTCACAGCCTTCACTCTACCAGTTTGGATATCTCAAATGGATTCTTCAAGATTGGTAATTCGATCAGCTGCTCCTCATTAACAAACCGTACTCCTACAAGATACATTCTCACCACTGTACACTACTTTGCTCCGTTTTCCATTATTTTGGACAATATTCAAATTCTCCTTGATTCTACCGCCATTAGATTCAGAATCCACTTCATCATCCGCTTCCGCCATCTTTTCTCGCGTGATTTCTGATGTTGGTTCTGTATGGGGTGGGATCGTGACGTCACGGCAATAGTAGAGGGAGGAGCGCCCTTCTCGAATCGGACAGGGGGCGGGGCGTCAGTTCAACCGCCAGTCGCCTCGGTGCTTCCCAACCGGAACCGTGGCCCCTTGGGTTTTCACTCATGCTACAGAGAAATGGCGGAGAATAATGTGACGGTGACTGTTGTTTACGGTAAAGTCAAACACATTGCTTTGAATGTTGTAGGTTGTTTAATGTATTTCACTCCGTAAAACGAAGACAAAGAGATGGTACTGGTAGTCGGATAGTCGGGGTCTGCAGGCTAGCTAGCTAGTTACACACAGCAGGAGGGATAGCTAGCTAGCTAGCTAGCTACATAGCTAGCCAAGTAGTTGTCAGATACGTAACTAGGTACTTTTAGAAATCCTGGTGTATTTACGTACACTAGCGTTGTTTTAAATTGTATTGGGTTGCACAAAAACAGATTTTGGGAAGCCAGATGTTAATGCCTCGTTCACATGCTAGACGGAACTAGGAAACTCCGAATATACATTTCCGAATTGCCTAGTTCCGACTGTCACGTGAACGCGGCATCAATACAATTACATTTACTGTCGGTGGGTAGGCAGGGCGGTTGGTCATTATAACGGAGGAATTTGAGACAAAATATCGTATTATTAAATACATTCCAAACGTGGGTCTGTTGTTCCTCTCTGCCTAACGTTACCTCATGTCAAAACAAAGTCCCCTACAAGTTATTAATTTTTTGTCCACATATGGTGCACGATTTTCATTTTGACATGAGGTAAACAGAGAGGAAGTGGATTTGGAAAGTCTGTTTAATAATATGATTCTTTTAGATATTTGTTCTCAAATTCCCCCCGGTCATAATGACAACCGTCCTGCCCAATGGCACAGTAAGTTGAAATGGAATTGTATTTAACATCTGGCTTCCCATGGACTGTTTTTGTGCAAACCAATACAATTGAAAGCAACGCTAGTGTATGTTGCTAAAAGCACCTATCGGATACTGAGCTGGCTAGCTAGCTAATGTCTCTGATGTAGCCACTATATAAAAGTAGCCACTATACATGCAGGTTCTACGAAACACAGCATCACGGTAACGGGGCTGGACGGGAACGAACCGATACTGAAGGACCTTTCTGATGCTCTCGTTCAGCTAACCGGGGTCCCGATACCGGCGCAGAAACTCATCTTTAAAGGTAGAGTAACAAATCAAAATGTTATGTTTCACATGCTTCGGAAACAACAGGTGTAGACTAACAGTGAAATGCTTACTTATGTGCCCTTCCTAACAATGCAAAGAGAAAAGAGAGATAATAGAGAAATAATGATATGAGGAATAAATCCACCATGGCTATATACACGGTACCAGTACCAAGTCCATGTGCAGGTGTACGAGGTGATTGAGGTAGATACATATAACTAGGGATCAAGTGACTAGGCACCAGGATAGATAAAACAGTAGCAAATCAAATTTTTGTTAACTTGCGCCTAATACAACAGTTGTAGACTTTACTGTGAAATGCTTACTTACGAGTCTTTCCCAACAATATTGAGTTAAAAAGTAAGAAAAATGAGCAAAATAAAAACAGGAAATAGTAACAGAAAATAACAACGCTAAATACAGTGCCTTGCTAAAGTATTCATCCCCCTTGGCGTTTTTCCTATTTTGTTGCATTACAACCTGTCATTTAAATTTATTTTTATTTGGATTTCATGTAATGGACATACACAAAATAGTCCAAATTGGTGAAGTGAAATGAAAAAAACTTGTTTCCCAAAAAAATAATGGAGAAGTGGTGCGTGCATATGTATTCACCCCCTTTGCTATGAAGCCCCTAAATAAGATCTGGTGCAACCAATTACCTTCAGAAGTCACATAATTAGTTCAATAAAGTCCACCTGTGTGCAATCTTAAGTGTCACATGATCTCAGTGTATATATACACACCTGTTCCGAAAGGCCCCAGAGTCTGCAACACCACTAAGCAAGGGGCACCACCAAGCAAGCGACACCATGAAGACCAAGGAGCTCTCCAAACAGGTCAGGGACAAAGTTGTGGAGAAGTACAGATCAGGGTTGGGTTATAAAAAAATATCAGAAACTTTGAACATCCCACGAAGCACCATCAAATCCATTATTAAAAAACAGAAATAATATGGCACCACAACAAACCTGCCAAGAGAGGGCTGCCCACCAAAACTCACAGACCAGGCAAGAGACAAAGGGTGGCTACTTTGAAAAATCTAAAATATATTTTGATTTGTTTAACACTTTTTTTGGTTACTACATGATTCCATATGTGTTGTTTCATAGTTTTGATGTCTTCACTATTATTCTACAATGTAGAAAATAGTAAAAAATAAAAACCCTTGAATGAGTAGGTGTCCACTTTTGACAGGTATTTTTTTTATTTCACCTTTATTTAACCAGGTAAGCCAGTTGAGAACAAGTTCTCATTTACAACTGCGACCTGGCCAAGATAAAGCAAAGCAGTGCGATAAAAACAACAACACAGAGTTACATATGGGGTAAACAAAACATAAAGTCAAAAATACAACAGAAAATATATATATACAGTGTGTGCAAATGTAGCAAGTTATGGAGGTAAGGCAATAAATAGGCCATAGTGCAAAAATAATTACAATTTAGTATTAACACTGGAATGATAGATGTGCAAGAGATGATGTGCAAATAGAGATACTGGGGTGCAAATGAGCAAAATAAAGAAAAATATGGGGATGAGGTAGTTGGGTGGGCTAATTTCAGATGGGCTGTGTACAGGTGCAGTGATCGGTAAGCTGCTCTGACAACTGATGCTTAAAGTTAGTGAGGGAGATAAGAGTCTCCAGCTTCAGAGATTTAAGGTGCTCTGACATGTATGTAGGAGCAAGACAATCAGGGTAGATAATAAACAGAGTAGCAGCAGCGCATGTGAAAATATGTCTGTGTGTGTGTTGAAGGGACAGTGTAGTGTGTGGGTAGAGTCCAGTCCAGTGTAGTGTATAGGTAGAGTCCAGTCCAGTGTGTGGGTAGAGTCCAGTCCAGTGTGTAGGTAGAGTCCAGTGTAGTGTAGTGTATAGGTAGAGTCCAGTCCAGTGTGTAGGTAGAGTCCAGTCCAGTGTGTGGGTAGAGTCCAGTCCAGTGTGTGTGGGTAGAGTCCAGTCCAGTGTAGTGTATAGGTAGAGTCCAGTCCAGTGTAGTGTATAGGTAGAGTCCAGTCCAGTGTAGTGTATAGGTAGAGTCCAGTCCAGTGTGTGGGTAGAGTCCAGTGTAGTGTATAGGTAGAGTCCAGTGTAGTGTATAGGTAGAGTCCAGTGTAGTGTATAGGTAGAGTCCAGTGTAGTGTATAGGTAGAGTCCAGTGTAGTGTATAGGTAGAGTCCAGTGTAGTGTATAGGTAGAGTCCAGTGTAGTGTATAGGTAGAGTCCAGTCCAGTGTAGTGTATAGGTAGAGTCCAGTCCAGTGTAGTGTATAGGTAGAGTCCAGTGTAGTGTATAGGTAGAGTCCAGTGTAGTGTATAGGTAGAGTCCAGTGTAGTGTATAGGTAGAGTCCAGTGTAGTGTATAGGTAGAGTCCAGTGTAGTGTATAGGTAGAGTCCAGTGTAGTGTATAGGTAGAGTCCAGTGTAGTGTATAGGTAGAGTCCAGTGTAGTGTATAGGTAGAGTCCAGTGTAGTGTATAGGTAGAGTCCAGTGTAGTGTATAGGTAGAGTCCAGTCCAGTGTAGTGTATAGGTAGAGTCCAGTCCAGTGTAGTGTATAGGTAGAGTCCAGTCCAGTGTAGTGTATAGGTAGAGTCCAGTCCAGTGTAGTGTATAGGTAGAGTCCAGTCCAGTGTAGTGTATAGGTAGAGTCCAGTCCAGTGTAGTGTATAGGTAGAGTCCAGTCCAGTGTAGTGTATAGGTAGAGTCCAGTGTAGTGTATAGGTAGAGTCCAGTGTAGTGTATAGGTAGAGTCCAGTCCAGTGTAGTGTATAGGTAGAGTCCAGTCCAGTGTAGTGTATAGGTAGAGTCCAGTGTAGTGTATAGGTAGAGTCCAGTCCAGTGTAGTGTATAGGTAGAGTCCAGTCCAGTGTAGTGTATAGGTAGAGTCCAGTCCAGTGTAGTGTATAGGTAGAGTCCAGTCCAGTGTAGTGTATAGGTAGAGTCCAGTCCAGTGTAGTGTATAGGTAGAGTCCAGTCCAGTGTAGTGTATAGGTAGAGTCCAGTCCAGTGTAGTGTATAGGTAGAGTCCAGTCCAGTGTAGTGTATAAGTAGAGTCCAGTCCAGTGTAGTGTATAGGTAGAGTCCAGTCCAGTGTAGTGTATAGGTAGAGTCCAGTGTAGTGTATAGGTAGAGTCCAGTGTAGTGTATAGGTAGAGTCCAGTCCAGTGTAGTGTATAGGTAGAGTCCAGTCCAGTGTAGTGTATAGGTAGAGTCCAGTCCAGTGTAGTGTATAGGTAGAGTCCAGTGTAGTGTGTAGGTAGAGTCCAGTGTAGTGTAGTATATAGGTAGAGTCCAGTGTAGTGTATAGGTAGAGTCCAGTGTAGTATGTAGGTAGAGTCCAGTGTAGTGTATAGGTAGAGTCCAGTGTAGTGTATAGGTAGAGTCCAGTGTAGTGTATAGGTAGAGTCCAGTGTAGTGTATAGGTAGAGTCCAGTGTAGTGTATAGGTAGAGTCCAGTGTAGTGTATAGGTAGAGTCCAGTGTAGTGTATAGGTAGAGTCCAGTGTAGTGTATGGGTAGAGTCCAGTGTAGTGTGTGGGTAGAGTCCAGTGTAGTGTTTAGGTAGAGTCCAGTGTAGTGTATAGGTAGAGTCCAGTGTAGTGTATAGGTAGAGTCCAGTGTAGTGTATAGGTAGAGTCCAGTGTAGTGTGTAGGTAGAGTCCAGTGTAGTGTGTAGGTAGAGTCCAGTGTAGTGTATAGGTAGAGTCCAGTGTAGTGTATAGGTAGAGTCCAGTGTAGTGTATAGGTAGAGTCCAGTGTAGAGTCCAGTGTAGTGTATAGGTAGAGTCCAGTGTAGTGTATAGGTAGAGTCCAGTGTAGTGTATAGGTAGAGTCCAGTGTAGTGTATAGGTAGAGTCCAGTGTAGTGTATAGGTAGAGTCCAGTCCAGTGTAGTGTATAGGTAGAGTCCAGTGTAGTGTGTGGGTAGAGTCCAGTCCAGTGTAGTGTATAGGTAGAGTCCAGTGTAGTGTATAGGTAGAGTCCAGTCCAGTGTAGTGTATAGGTAGAGTCCAGTGTAGTGTGTGGGTAGAGTCCAGTCCAGTGTAGTGTGTGGGTAGAGTCCAGTCCAGTGTAGTGTATAGGTAGAGTCCAGTGTAGTGTATAGGTAGAGTCCAGTGTAGTGTATAGGTAGAGTCCAGTGTAGTGTGTAGGTAGAGTCCAGTGTAGTGTATAGGTAGAGTCCAGTCCAGTGTAGTGTATAGGTAGAGTCCAGTCCAGTGTAGTGTATAGGTAGAGTCCAGTGTAGTGTATAGGTAGAGTCCAGTGTAGTGTAGTGTATAGGTAGAGTCCAGTGTAGTGTAGTGTGTAGGTAGAGTCCAGTGTAGTGTATAGGTAGAGTCCAGTGTAGTGTGTAGGTAGAGTCCAGTGTAGTGTATAGGTAGAGTCCAGTGTAGTGTGTAGGTAGAGTCCAGTGTAGTGTGTAGGTAGAGTCCAGTGTAGTGTATAGGTAGAGTCCAGTGTAGTGTGTAGGTAGAGTCCAGTGTAGTGTGTAGGTAGAGTCCAGTGTAGTGTGTAGGTAGAGTCCAGTGTAGTGTGTAGGTAGAGTCCAGTGTAGTGTATAGGTAGAGTCCAGTCCAGTGTAGTGTATAGGTAGAGTCCAGTCCAGTGTATAGGTAGAGTCCAGTGTAGTGTATAGGTAGAGTCCAGTGTAGTGTGTAGGTAGAGTCCAGTGTAGTGTGTAGGTAGAGTCCAGTCCAGTGTAGTGTGTAGGTAGAGTCCAGTCCAGTGTAGTGTATAGGTAGAGTCCAGTGTAGTGTATAGGTAGAGTCCAGTGTAGTGTATAGGTAGAGTCCATTGTAGTGTATAGGTAGAGTCCAGTCCAGTGTAGTGAATAGGTAGAGTCCAGTGTAGTGTATAGGTAGAGTCCAGTGTAGTGTATAGGTAGAGTCCAGTGTAGTGTATAGGTAGAGTCCAGTCCAGTGTAGTGTATAGGTAGAGTCCAGTCCAGTGTAGTGTATAGGTAGAGTCCAGTGTAGTGTATAGGTAGAGTCCAGTCCAGTGTAGTGTATAGGTAGAGTCCAGTGTAGTGTATAGGTAGAGTCCAGTGTAGTGTATAGGTAGAGTCCAGTGTAGTGTATAGGTAGAGTCCAGTGTAGTGTATAGGTAGAGTCCAATGTAGTGTGTAGGTAGAGTCCAGTGTAGTGTATAGGTAGAGTCCAGTGTAGTGTATAGGTAGAGTCCAGTGTAGTGTATAGGTAGAGTCCAGTGTAGTGTAGTGTATAGGTAGAGTCCAGTGTAGTGTGTAGGTAGAGTCCAGTCCAGTGTAGTGTATAGGTAGAGTCCAGTGTAGTGTATAGGTAGAGTCCAGTCCAGTGTAGTGTATAGGTAGAGTCCAGTCCAGTGTAGTGTATAGGTAGAGTCCAGTGTAGTGTATAGGTAGAGTCCAGTGTAGTGTGTGGGTAGAGTCCAGTGTAGTGTATAGGTAGAGTCCAGTGTAGTGTATAGGTAGAGTCCAGTGTAGTGTATAGGTAGAGTCCAGTCCAGTGTAGTGTATAGGTAGAGTCCAGTGAGTGTATAGGTAGAGTCCAGTGTAGTGTATAGGTAGAGTCCAGTGTAGTGTATAGGTAGAGTCCAGTGTAGTGTATAGGTAGAGTCCAGTCCAGTGTAGTGTATAGGTAGAGTCCAGTGAGTGTATAGGTAGAGTCCAGTGTAGTGTATAGGTAGAGTCCAGTGTAGTGTATAGGTAGAGTCCAGTGTAGTGTATAGGTAGAGTCCAGTCCAGTGTGTAGGTAGAGTCCGGTCCAGTGTGTAGGTAGAGTCCAGTGTAGTGTGTAGGTAGAGTCCAGTGTAGTGTATAGGTAGAGTCCAGTGTAGTGTGTAGGTAGAGTCCAGTGTAGTGTATAGGTAGAGTCCAGTGTAGTGTATAGGTAGAGTCCAGTGTAGTGTATAGGTAGAGTCCAGTCCAGTGTGTAGGTAGAGTCCAGTATAGTGTATAGGTAGAGTCCAGTGTAGTGTATAGGTAGAGTCCAGTCCAGTGTAGTGTATAGGTAGAGTCCAGTCCAGTGTAGTGTATAGGTAGAGTCCAGTGTAGTGTAGTGTGTAGGTAGAGTCCAGTGTAGTGTATAGGTAGAGTCCAGTGTAGTGTATAGGTAGAGTCCAGTGTAGTGTGTAGGTAGAGTCCAGTGTAGTGTATAGGTAGAGTCCAGTGTAGTGTATAGGTAGAGTCCAGTGTAGTGTATAGGTAGAGTCCAGTGTAGTGTGTAGGTAGAGTCCAGTGTAGTGTATAGGTAGTGTATAGGTAGAGTCCAGTGTAGTGTATAGGTAGAGTCCAGTGTAGTGTATAGGTAGAGTCCAGTGTAGTGTATAGGTAGAGTCCAGTGTAGTGTATAGGTAGAGTCCAGTGTAGTGTATAGGTAGAGTCCAGTGTAGTGTATAGGTAGAGTCCAGTGTAGTGTGTAGGTAGAGTCCAGTGTAGTGTATAGGTAGAGTCCAGTGTAGTGTATAGGTAGAGTCCAGTGTAGTGTAGTGTATAGGTAGATTCCAGTGTAGTGTATAGGTAGAGTCCAGTGTAGTGTATAGGTAGAGTCCAGTCCAGTGTAGTGTATAGGTAGAGTCCAGTGTAGTGTATAGGTAGAGTCCAGTGTAGTGTATAGGTAGAGTCCAGTGTAGTGTATAGGTAGAGTCCAGTGTAGTGTATAGGTAGAGTCCAGTGTAGTGTATAGGTAGAGTCCAGTGTAGTGTGTAGGTAGAGTCCAGTGTAGTGTATAGGTAGAGTCCAGTGTAGTATATAGGTAGAGTCCAGTGTAGTGTATAGGTAGAGTCCAGTGTAGTGTATAGGTAGAGTCCAGTGTAGTGTATAGGTAGAGTCCAGTGTAGTGTGTAGGTAGAGTCCAGTGTAGTGTATAGGTAGAGTCCAGTGTAGTGTATAGGTAGAGTCCAGTGTAGTGTATAGGTAGAGTCCAGTGTAGTGTATAGGTAGAGTCCAGTGTAGTGTATAGGTAGAGTCCAGTGTAGTGTATAGGTAGAGTCCAGTGTAGTGTATAGGTAGAGTCCAGTGTAGTGTATAGGTAGAGTCCAGTGTAGTGTATAGGTAGAGTCCAGTGTAGTGTATAGGTAGAGTCCAGTGTAGTGTATAGGTAGAGTCCAGTGTAGTGTATAGGTAGAGTCCAGTGTAGTATATAGGTAGAGTCCAGTGTAGTGTGTGGGTAGAGTCCAGTGTAGTGTATGGGTAGAGTCCAGTGTAGTGTGTGGGTAGAGTCCAGTGTAGTGTATAGGTAGAGTCCAGTGTAGTGTATAGGTAGAGTCCAGTGTAGTGTATAGGTAGAGTCCAGTGTAGTGTATAGGTAGAGTCCAGTGTAGTGTATAGGTAGAGTCCAGTGTAGTGTATAGGTAGAGTCCAGTGTAGTGTATAGGTAGAGTCCAGTGTAGTGTATAGGTAGAGTCCAGTGTAGTGTATAGGTAGAGTCCAGTGTAGTGTATAGGTAGAGTCCAGTGTAGTGTATAGGTAGAGTCCAGTGTAGTGTATAGGTAGAGTCCAGTCCAGTGTAGTGTATAGGTAGAGTCCAGTGTAGTGTATAGGTAGAGTCTAGTGTAGTGTATAGGTAGAGTCCAGTGTAGTGTATAGGTAGAGTCCAGTGTAGTGTGTAGGTAGAGTCCAGTCCAGTGTAGTGTGTAGGTAGAGTCCAGTCCAGTGTAGTGTATAGGTAGAGTCCAGTGTAGTGTATAGGTAGAGTCCAGTGTAGTGTATAGGTAGAGTCCAGTGTAGTGTATAGGTAGAGTCCAGTCCAGTGTAGTGTATAGGTAGAGTCCAGTGTAGTGTATAGGTAGAGTCCAGTGTAGTGTATAGGTAGAGTCCAGTCCAGTGTAGTGTATAGGTAGAGTCCAGTCCAGTGTAGTGTATAGGTAGAGTCCAGTGTAGTGTATAGGTAGAGTCCAGTCCAGTGTAGTGTATAGGTAGAGTCCAGTGTAGTGTATAGGTAGAGTCCAGTGTAGTGTATAGGTAGAGTCCAGTGTAGTGTATAGGTAGAGTCCAGTGTAGTGTATAGGTAGAGTCCAGTGTAGTGTATAGGTAGAGTCCAATGTAGTGTGTAGGTAGAGTCCAGTGTAGTGTATAGGTAGAGTCCAGTGTAGTGTATAGGTAGAGTCCAGTGTAGTGTATAGGTAGAGTCCAGTGTAGTGTATAGGTAGAGTCCAGCCCAGTGTAGTGTATAGGTAGAGTCCAGTGTAGTGTGTAGGTAGAGTCCAGTCCAGTGTAGTGTATAGGTAGAGTCCAGTGTAGTGTATAGGTAGAGTCCAGTCCAGTGTAGTGTATAGGTAGAGTCCAGTCCAGTGTAGTGTATAGGTAGAGTCCAGTGTAGTGTATAGGTAGAGTCCAGTGTAGTGTATAGGTAGAGTCCAGTCCAGTGTAGTGTATAGGTAGAGTCCAGTGAGTGTATAGGTAGAGTCCAGTGTAGTGTATAGGTAGAGTCCAGTGTAGTGTATAGGTAGAGTCCAGTGTAGTGTATAGGTAGAGTCCAGTCCAGTGTAGTGTATAGGTAGAGTCCAGTCCAGTGTAGTGTATAGGTAGAGTCCAGTCCAGTGTAGTGTATAGGTAGAGTCCAGTCCAGTGTAGTGTATAGGTAGAGTCCAGTGTAGTGTATAGGTAGAGTCCAGTGTAGTGTATAGGTAGAGTCCAGTGTAGTGTATAGGTAGAGTCCAGTCCAGTGTGTAGGTAGAGTCCGGTCCAGTGTGTAGGTAGAGTCCAGTGTAGTGTGTAGGTAGAGTCCAGTGTAGTGTATAGGTAGAGTCCAGTGTAGTGTGTAGGTAGAGTCCAGTGTAGTGTATAGGTAGAGTCCAGTGTAGTGTATAGGTAGAGTCCAGTGTAGTGTATAGGTAGAGTCCAGTCCAGTGTGTAGGTAGAGTCCAGTGTAGAGTCCAGTGTAGTGTATAGGTAGAGTCCAGTCCAGTGTAGTGTATAGGTAGAGTCCAGTGTAGTGTAGTGTGTAGGTAGAGTCCAGTGTAGTGTATAGGTAGAGTCCAGTGTAGTGTATAGGTAGAGTCCAGTGTAGTGTGTAGGTAGAGTCCAGTGTAGTGTGTAGGTAGAGTCCAGTGTAGTGTATAGGTAGAGTCCAGTGTAGTGTATAGGTAGAGTCCAGTGTAGTGTATAGGTAGAGTCCAGTGTAGTGTGTAGGTAGAGTCCAGTGTAGTGTATAGGTAGTGTATAGGTAGAGTCCAGTGTAGTGTATAGGTAGAGTCCAGTGTAGTGTATAGGTAGAGTCCAGTGTAGTGTATAGGTAGAGTCCAGTGTAGTGTAGTGTATAGGTAGATTCCAGTGTAGTGTATAGGTAGAGTCCAGTGTAGTGTATAGGTAGAGTCCAGTCCAGTGTAGTGTATAGGTAGAGTCCAGTGTAGTGTATAGGTAGAGTCCAGTGTAGTGTATAGGTAGAGTCCAGTGTAGTGTATAGGTAGAGTCCAGTGTAGTGTATAGGTAGAGTCCAGTGTAGTGTGTAGGTAGAGTCCAGTGTAGTGTGTAGGTAGAGTCCAGTGTAGTGTATAGGTAGAGTCCAGTGTAGTATATAGGTAGAGTCCAGTGTAGTGTATAGGTAGAGTCCAGTGTAGTGTATAGGTAGAGTCCAGTGTAGTGTGTAGGTAGAGTCCAGTGTAGTGTGTAGGTAGAGTCCAGTGTAGTGTGTAGGTAGAGTCCAGTGTAGTGTGTAGGTAGAGTCCAGTGTAGTGTGTAGGTAGAGTCCAGTGTAGTGTATAGGTAGAGTCCAGTGTAGTGTATAGGTAGAGTCCAGTGTAGTGTATAGGTAGAGTCCAGTGTAGTATATAGGTAGAGTCCAGTGTAGTGTATAGGTAGAGTCCAGTGTAGTGTATGGGTAGAGTCCAGTGTAGTGTGTGGGTAGAGTCCAGTGTAGTGTATAGGTAGAGTCCAGTGTAGTGTATAGGTAGAGTCCAGTGTAGTGTATAGGTAGAGTCCAGTGTAGTATATAGGTAGAGTCCAGTGTAGTGTATAGGTAGAGTCCAGTGTAGTGTATAGGTAGAGTCCAGTGTAGTGTATAGGTAGAGTCCAGTGTAGTGTATAGGTAGAGTCCAGTGTAGTGTATAGGTAGAGTCCAGTGTAGTGTATAGGTAGAGTCCAGTGTAGTGTATAGGTAGAGTCCAGTCCAGTGTAGTGTATAGGTAGAGTCCAGTGTAGTGTATAGGTAGAGTCTAGTGTAGTGTATAGGTAGAGTCCAGTGTAGTGTATAGGTAGAGTCCAGTGTAGTGTATAGGTAGAGTCCAGTCCAGTGAGTGTATAGGTAGAGTCCAGTCCAGTGTAGTGTATAGGTAGAGTCCAGTGTAGTGTATAGGTAGAGTCCAGTGAGTGTGTGGGTAGAGTCCAGTGTAGTGTATAGGTAGAGTCCAGTACAGTGTAGTGTATAGGTAGAGTCCAGTGTAGTGTATAGGTAGAGTCCAGTGTAGTGTGTGGGTAGAGTCCGGTCCAGTGTAGTGTATAGGTAGAGTCCAGTGTAGTGTATAGGTAGAGTCCAGTGAGTGTGTGGGTAGAGTCCAGTGTAGTGTATAGGTAGAGTCCAGTGTAGTGTATAGGTAGAGTCCAGTGTAGTGTGTAGGTAGAGTCCAGTGTAGTGTATAGGTAGAGTCCAGTCCAGTGTAGTGTATAGGTAGAGTCCAGTCCAGTGTAGTGTATAGGTAGAGTCCAGTCCAGTGTAGTGTATAGGTAGAGTCCAGTGTAGTGTATAGGTAGAGTCCAGTCCAGTGTAGTGTATAGGTAGAGTCCAGTCCAGTGTAGTGTATAGGTAGAGTCCAGTCCAGTGTAGTGTATAGGTAGAGTCCAGTCCAGTGTATAGGTAGAGTCCAGTGTAGTGTATAGGTAGAGTCCAGTCCAGTGTAGTGTATAGGTAGAGTCCAGTGTAGTGTATAGGTAGAGTCCAGTGTAGTGTATAGGTAGAGTCCAGTGTAGTGTATAGGTAGAGTCCAGTGTAGTGTGTAGGTAGAGTCCAGTGTAGTGTATAGGTAGAGTCCAGTCCAGTGTAGTGTATAGGTAGAGTCCAGTCCAGTGTAGTGTATAGGTAGAGTCCAGTCCAGTGTAGTGTATAGGTAGAGTCCAGTGTAGTGTATAGGTAGAGTCCAGTGTAGTGTATAGGTAGAGTCCAGTGTAGTGTATAGGTAGAGTCCAGTGTAGTGTATAGGTAGAGTCCAGTGTAGTGTATAGGTAGAGTCCAGTCCAGTGTAGTGTATAGGTAGAGTCCAGTGTAGTGTATAGGTAGAGTCTAGTGTAGTGTATAGGTAGAGTCCAGTGTAGTGTATAGGTAGAGTCCAGTCTAGTGTATAGGTAGAGTCCAGTCCAGTGAGTGTATAGGTAGAGTCCAGTCCAGTGTAGTGTATAGGTAGAGTCCAGTGTAGTGTATAGGTAGAGTCCAGTGAGTGTGTGGGTAGAGTCCAGTGTAGTGTATAGGTAGAGTCCAGTACAGTGTAGTGTATAGGTAGAGTCCAGTGTAGTGTATAGGTAGAGTCCAGTGTAGTGTGTGGGTAGAGTCCGGTCCAGTGTAGTGTATAGGTAGAGTCCAGTGTAGTGTATAGGTAGAGTCCAGTGAGTGTGTGGGTAGAGTCCAGTGTAGTGTATAGGTAGAGTCCAGTGTAGTGTATAGGTAGAGTCCAGTGAGTGTGTGGGTAGAGTCCAGTGTAGTGTATAGGTAGAGTCCAGTGTAGTGTATAGGTAGAGTCCAGTGAGTGTGTGGGTAGAGTCCAGTGTAGTGTATAGGTAGAGTCCAGTGTAGTGTATAGGTAGAGTCCAGTGTAGTGTGTAGGTAGAGTCCATTGTAGTGTATAGGTAGATTCCAGTCCAGTGTAGTGTATAGGTAGAGTCCAGTGTAGTGTATAGGTAGAGTCCAGTGTAGTGTATAGGTAGAGTCCAGTGTAGTGTATAGGTAGAGTCCAGTCCAGTGAGTGTGTAGGTAGAGTCCAGTCCAGTGTAGTGTATAGGTAGAGTCCAGTGTAGTGTATAGGTAGAGTCCAGTCCAGTGTAGTGTATAGGTAGAGTCCAGTCCAGTGTAGTGTATAGGTAGAGTCCAGTCCAGTGTAGTGTATAGGTAGAGTCCAGTCCAGTCCAGTGTATAGGTAGAGTCCAGTGTAGTGTATAGGTAGAGTCCAGTCCAGTGTAGTGTATAGGTAGAGTCCAGTGTAGTGTATAGGTAGAGTCCAGTGTAGTGTGTAGGTAGAGTCCAGTGTAGTGTATAGGTAGAGTCCAGTCCAGTGTAGTGTATAGGTAGAGTCCAGTCCAGTGTAGTGTATAGGTAGAGTCCAGTCCAGTGTAGTGTATACGTAGAGTCCAGTCCAGTCCAGTGTATAGGTAGAGTCCAGTGTAGTGTATAGGTAGAGTCCAGTCCAGTGTAGTGTATAGGTAGAGTCCAGTGTAGTGTATAGGTAGAGTCCAGTGTAGTGTGTAGGTAGAGTCCAGTGTAGTGTATAGGTAGAGTCCAGTCCAGTGTAGTGTATAGGTAGAGTCCAGTCCAGTGTAGTGTATAGGTAGAGTCCAGTCCAGTGTAGTGTATAGGTAGAGTCCAGTGTAGTGTATAGGTAGAGTCCAGTCCAGTGTAGTGTATAGGTAGAGTCCAGTCCAGTGTAGTGTATAGGTAGAGTCCAGTCCAGTGTAGTGTATAGGTAGAGTCCAGTCCAGTGTAGTGTATAGGTAGAGTCCAGTCCAGTGTAGTGTATAGGTAGAGTCCAGTGTAGTGTATAGGTAGAGTCCAGTGTAGTGTATAGGTAGAGTCCAGTGTAGTGTATAGGTAGAGTCCAGTGTAGTGTATAGGTAGAGTCCAGTGTAGTGTGTAGGTAGAGTCCAGTGTAGTGTATAGGTAGAGTCCAGTCCAGTGTAGTGTATAGGTAGAGTCCAGTCCAGTGTAGTGTATAGGTAGAGTCCAGTCCAGTGTAGTGTATAGGTAGAGTCCAGTGAGTGTATAGGTAGAGTCCAGTGTAGTGTATAGGTAGAGTCCAGTGTGTAGGTAGAGTCCAGTCCAGTGTGTAGGTAGAGTCCAGTGAGTGTGTGGGTAGAGTCCAGTGAGTGTGTGGGTAGAGTCCAGTGAGTGTGTGGGTAGAGTCCAGTGTAGTGTGTAAAGAGCCGGTGCAAGAGAGTCAGTGCAACAACAAAGAGGGGGTCAATACAAATAGTCCAGGTAGCCATTTGATTAACTGTTCAGCAGTCTTATGGCTTGGGGGTGGAAGCTTTTCAGGAGCCTTTTGGTCCCAGACTTGGCGCTCCGGTACCGCTTGCCATGCTATAGAAGAGAGAACAGTCAATGATTTGGGTGACTGCGGTCTTTGACCATTTTTAGGGCCTTCCTTTGACACCACCTGGTATAGAGGTCCTGGGTGGCAGGGAGCTCGGCCCAAGTGATGTGCTGGCCGTACACACTATCCTCTTTAACTCCTTACGGTTGGATGCCAAGCAGTTGCCGTACCAAGCGATGATGCAGCCAGTCAAGATGCTCTCAATGGTGCAGCTGTATAACTTCTTGAGGATCTGAGGGCCCATGCCACATCTTTTCAGCCTCCTGAGGGGGAAGAGGAGTTGTCGTGCCTTCTTCACGACTGTGTTGGTGTGTTTGGACCATGATGGGTCCTTAGTGATGTGGACACCGAGGAACTTGAAGCTCTCGACCCGCTCCACTACAGCCATCGATCTATGTGAATGGGAGCGTGCTCGGCCATCCATTTCCTATAGTCAAAGATTAGCTCCTTTGTCTTGCTCTCATTGAGGGAGAGGTTGTTGTCCTGGCACCACACTGCCAGGTCTCTGACCTCCTCCCTATAGGCTGTCTTATCGTCGTCGGTGATCAGGCCTACCGCCGTTGGGTTGTCGGCAAACTTGATGATGGTGTTGGAGCCGTGCGCGGCCACGCAGTCGTGGGTGAACAGGGAGTACAGGATGGCACTAAGCACACACCACTGAGGGGCCCCCGTGTTGTGGGTCAGCGTGGTGGATGTGCTGTGGGCTATCCTCACCATCTGGGTGCGGCTCGTCAGGAAGTCCAGGATCCAGTTGCAAAGGAATGTGTTCAGTCCCAGGGTCCTGAGCTTAGTGATGAGCTTGGAGGGCACTATGGCGTTGAATGCTGAGCTGTAGTCAATGAACAGCATTCTCACGTAGGTGTTCCTTTTGTCCAGGTGGGAAAGTGCAGTGTGGAGTGCAATCTGTGAATCTGTTGGGGAGGTATGCGACTTGGAGTGTGGGTCCAGGGTGTCTGGGATGATGGTGTTGATGTACTTAAAGCCTTTAGCCGTATCCTTATTCTACTCCTTCTCTGTTCCTCTGGTGATGTAGAGGTTAACCCAGGCCCTGTAGCCCCCAGTATCACTCCTACTCCCCAGGCGCCTTGGTTTCTTGCACGTTAACATCCGAAGCCTCCTTCCTAAGTTTGAGTTATTCACTGCGTTAGCACACTCCGCCAACCCTGATGTTCTAGCAGAGTCTGAATCCTGGCTTAGGAAGGCCACCAAAAATTCTGAAATTTCCATCCCCAACTACAACATTTTCCATCTCGATAGAACTGCCAAAGGGGGTGGGGTTGCAATCTACTGTAGAGATAGCCTGCAGAGCTCTATCGTACTATCCAGGTCTGTGCCCAAACAGTTTGAGCTTCTACTTTTAAAAATCAACCTTTCCAGAAATAAGTCTCTCACTGTTGCCGCTTGCTACAGACCCCCCTCAGCCCTGAGCTGTGCCCTGGACACCATATGTGAACTGATTGCCCCCCATCTATCCTCAGAGTTCGTACTGCTTGGTGACCTAAACTGGGATATGCTTAACACCCCGGCCAACCTACAATCTAAATTATCAAGGAACCTACCAGGTACAACCCTAAATCTGTAAACATGGGCACCCTCATAGATATCATCCTGACAAATGTACCCTCTAAATACACCTCCACTGTCTTCAACAAGGATCTCAACGATCACTGCCTTATTGCCTGCGTCCATAATGGGTCCGCGGTCAAACGACCACCCCTCATCACTGTCAAACGCTCCCTAAAACACTTTAGCGAGCAGGCCTTTCTAATTGACCTGGCCCGGGTATCCTGGATGGATATTGACCTCATTCCGTCAGTAGAGGATGCCTGGTTGTTCTTTAAAAGTGCTTTCCTCTCAATCTTAAATAAGCATGCCCCATTCAAAAAATTCAGAACTAAGAACATATATAGCCCCTGGTTCTCCTCAGACATGACTGCCCTTGACCAGCACAAAAACATCCTGTGGTGTACTGCATTAGCATCGAACAGCCCCCACGATATGCAACTTTTCAGGGAAGTCAGGAACCAATATACACAATCAGTTAGGAAAGCAAAGGCTATCTTTTTCAAACAGAAATGTGCATCCTGTAGCACAAACTCCAAAACGTTTTGGGACACTGTAAAGTCCATGGAGAATAAGAGCACCTCCTCCCAACTTCCCACTGCACTGAGGCTAGGAAACACTATCACCACCGATAAATCTACAATAATTGAGAATTTCAACAAGCATTTTGCTACGTCTGGCCATGCTTTCCACCTGGCTACCACTACCCCGGCCACCAGCTCTGCACCCTCCGCTGCAACTTGCCCATGCCCCCCCCCCTGTTTCTCCTTCACACAAATTCAGACAGCTGATGTTCTGAAAGAGCTGAAAAATCTGGACCCCTACAAATCAGCTCGGCTAGACAATCTGGACCCTTTCGTTCTAAAAATTAGCCGCCGAAATTGTCACAACCCCTATTACTAGCCTGTTCAACCTCTCTTTCGTAACGTCTGAGATCCCCAGAGATTGGAAAGCTGCTGCGATCATCCCCCTCTTCAAAGAGGGTGACACTCTGGATCCAAACTGTTACAGACCTATATCCATCCTGCCCTGCCTTTCGAAAGTATTTGAAAGCCAAGTTAACAAACAGATCACCGACCATTTCGAATCCCACCGTACCTTCTCCGCTATGCAATCCGGTTTACGAGCTGGTCATGGGTGCACCTCAGCCACGCTCAAGGTCCTAAACGGTATTATAACCGCGATCGATAAAAGACAGTACTGCGCAGCCGTCTTCATTGACCTGGCCAAGGCTTTCGACTCTGTCAACCACCGCATTCTTATTGGCAGACTAAATAGCCTTGGTTTCTCTAATGACTGCCTCGCCTGGTTCACCAACTACTTCTCAGATCGAGTTCAATGTGTCAAATCGGAGGGCCTGTTGTCTGGACCTCTGGCCGTCTCTATAGGGTTCAATTCTCGAGCCGACTCTATTCTCTGTGTATATCAATGATGTCGCTCTTGCTGCTGGTGACGCACGGATCCACCTCTACGCAGACGACACCATTTTGTATACATCTGGCCCTTCATTGGACACTGTGTTAACAAACCTCCAAACGAGCTTCAATGCCATAAAACATAGCCCCCGTAGCCTCCAACTGCTCTTAAACACTAGTAATACTAAATGCATGCTCTTCAACCGAACGCTGCTTGCACCCGCCCACCCGACTAGAATCACTACTCTCGGCGGGTCTGACCTAGAGTATGTGGACAACTACAAATACCTAGGTGTCTGGTTAGACTCTCCTTCCAGACTCACATTAAGCATCTCCAATCAAAAGTTGGATCTAGAATCGGCTTCCTATTTCGCAACAAAGCCTCCTTCACTCATGCTGCCAAACATGCCCTCGTAAAACTGACTATCCTACGATCCTTGACTTCGGCGATGTCATTTACAAAATAGCCTCCAACACTCTACTCAGCAAATTGGATGTAGTCTATCACAGTGCCATCCGTTTTGTCTCCAAAGCCCCATATACTACCCACCATTGTGACCTGTACGCCCTTGTTGGCTGGCCCTCACTACATATTCGTTGCCAAACCCACTGGCTCCAGGTCATCTATAAATCACTGCTAGGCAAATCCCCGTCTTATCTTAGCTCACTGGTTACCATAGCAACACCCACCCGTAGTCTGCGCTCCAGCAGGTATATCTCACTGGTCATCCCCAAAGCCAACACCTCCTTTGGCCGCCATTCCTTCCAGTTCTCTGCTGCCAATGACTGGAACGAACTGCAAGAATCTCTGAAGCTGGAGACTCTTATCTCCCTCACTAACTTTAAGCGTCAGTTGTCAGAGCAGCTTACCGATCACTGCACCTGTACACAGCCCATCTGTAATTAGCCCACCCAACTACCTCATCCCCATATTGTTATTTATTTTGCTCATTTGCACCCCAGTATCTCTATTTGCACATCATATTTTGCACATCTATCATTCCAGTGTTAATTACGAAATTGTAACTATTCATAACTTACTACATTTGCACACACTGTATATATATTTTCTGTTGTATTTTTTGACTTTATGTTTTGTTTTACCCCATATGTAACTCTTGTGTTGTTGTTTTTAATCGCACTGCTTTGCTTTATCTTGGCCAGGTTGCAGTTGTAAATGAGAACTTGTTCTCAACTGGTTTACCTGGTTAAATAAAGGTTAAATAAAAATAAAAAATGTGAGCCATGACCAGCCTTTCAAAGCATTTCATGGCTACAGGGCGATTAGTCATTTAGACAAGTTACCTTGGCGTTCTTGGGCACAGAGACTGTGGTGGTCTGCTTGAAACATGTAGGTATTACAGACAGGGTCAGGGAGAGGTTGAACATGTCAGTGAAGACACTTGTCAGCTGGTCAGACCATGCTCTGAGTATGTATCCTGGTAATCCATCTGGCCCTGAGGAATGTTAATGAATGTGAACGTTAACTTCTTAAGTATCGGACCCTTTTTTTTCAATTGTTCCCTAAAATGACATACCCAAATCTAACTGCCTGTAGCTCAGGACCTGAAGCAAGGATATGCTTCAGGTACCATTTGAAAGGAAACACTTTGAAGTTTGTGGAAATGTGAAATGAATGTAGGAGAATATAACACATTACATCTGGTAAAAGATAATACAAACAAAAAAACATGCGTTTTCTATATTTTTTGTTCCATCATCTTTGAAATGCAAGAGAAAGGCCTCAATATAATATTGCAGTTTAGGCGCAATTAAGATTTTGGCCAATAGATTGCAACAGTGTGTGCAAAGTTTCAGATTGATCCAGTGAAGCATTGCAATACTGGACTATTTTGTATCAAATCTGCCCAAATGTGCCGAATTGGTCAATTGATATATTTTCAAGTATATATCTATAGAGAACATACAAAAATGATATGGTAATACAAAATGTAAGTTTACACACTCCCAGGAATGTCATTCATGATGGATCATTAGCTTATACACTAACTTTCACACATCTAGATGGCCGGGCGGGGTGGGTGTGGAGCCAGAGACAGCAGGGGTTCAAACTGTAGAACCCAGTTCCTACATTTGAATATACACATTTATTTTATCAAACAAAACTATGCTACATTTTATCTCTGGGACCCTTAGGATGACAAATCGGAGCAAGATTACTGAATGTAAGTACATTATTTACCTTCAGAGGTGAATGTATCAAACCAGTTGCGGTGATGACTTTTTTGTTGTTGTGCACTCTCCTCAAACAATAGCATGGTCTTTTTTCACTGTAATAGCTACTGTAAATTTGACAGTACTGTTAGATTAACAATAATTTTATATTTCTGCCCATATAAGACATGTCTATGTCCTGGAAAGTTTGCTGTTACTTACAACAGCCATGCTAATCACATTAGTGCACGTTAGCTCAACCGTCCCGTATATGGGACACCGATCCCTAACCTGTTTAAAGGTATTACTCACATCGGCTATGAAGAGCGTGATCACACAGTCATCCGGAACAGCTGGTGCTCTCATGCATGGTTCAGTGTTGCTTGCCTCAAAGCGAGCATAGAAGGCATTTAGCCTGTCTGGTAGGCGAGGAAGAGCTTTGGGAGAGCTTTGAATGCATTTCTATGTGTGGAGTAAAGGTGATCTAGAGTTTTTCACATCTAGTTGCACAGGTGACATGCTGGTAGAAATTAGGTAAGACTGATTTTAGCTTCCCTGCATTAAAGTCCCCGGCCACCAGGAGCGCCACCTCTGGATGTGCATATTGTTGTTTACTTATGGCCTTACACAGCTCGTTCAGTGTGGTCTTAGTGCCAGCATCAGTTTGTGGTGGTACATAGACCGCTACGAAAACTATACAGTACCAGTCAAAAGTCTGGACACACCTACTCATTCAAGGGTTTTTCTTTATTTTTTACTATTTTCTACATTGTAGAATAATCGTGAAGACAAACTATGAAGTAACACATATGGAATCATGTAGTAACCAAAAAAGTGTTAAACAAATCAAAATATAATAAATAAATAATAATAAATAAAATATATTTTATATTTGAGATTCTTCAAATAGCCACCCTTTGCCTTGATGACAGGCCTCCTGTAGCTCAGTTGGTAGAGCATGGCGCTTGCGGGTTCGATTCCCACGGGGGGCCAGTATGAAAAATGTATGCACTCACTAACTGTAAGTCGCTCTGGATAAGAGCGTCTGCTATATGACTAAAATGTAAATGTAATGACAGCTTCACCAGGAATGCTTTTCCAACAGTCTTGAAGGAGTTCCCACATATGCTGAGCACTTGTTGGCTGTTTTTCCTTCACTCTGCGGTCCAACTCATCCCAAACCATCTCAATTGGGTTGAGGTCGGGGGATTGTGGAGGCCAGGTCATCTAATGCAGCACTCCATCACTCTCCTTCTTGGTCAAATAGCCCTTACACAGCCTGGAGGTGTGTTTTGGGTCATTGTCCTGTTGAAAAACAAATAATAGTCCCACTAAGCCCAAACCAGATGGGATGGCGTATCGCTGCAGAATGCTGTGGTAGCCATGCTGGTTAAGTGTGCCTTGAATTCTAAATAAATCACAGACAGTGTCACCAGCAAAGCACCCCCACACCATAACACGCCCTCCTCCATGCTTTACAGTGAGAACTACACGTGGAGATCATCCGTTCACCCACACCGCGTCTCACAAAGACACGGCAGTTGGAACCAAAAATCTCACATTTGGACTCCAGACCAAAGGACACATTTCCACCGGTCTAATGTCAATTTCTCGTGTTTCTTGGCCCAAGCAGGTCTCTTCTTCTTATTGGTGTCCTTTAGTAGTGGTTTCTTTGCAGCAATTCGACCATGAAGGCCTGATTCACACAGTCTCCTCTGAACAGTTGATGTTGAGATGTGTCTGTGACTTGAACTCTGTGAAGCATTTATTTGGGCTGCAATTTCTGAGGCTGGTAACTCTAATGAACTTATCCTCTGCAGCAGAGGTAACTCTGGGTCTTCGATTCCTGTGGCGGTCCTCATGAGAGCCAGTTTCATCATAGCGCTTGATGGTTTTTGCAACTGCACTTGAAGAAACTTTCAAAGTTCTTGAAATGTTCCATATTGACTGACCTTCATGTCTTAAAGTAATGATGGACTGTCATTTCTCTTTGCTTATTTGAGCAGTTCTTGCCATAATATGGACTTGGTCTTTTACCAAATAGGGCTATCTTCTGTATACCCCCCTACCTTGTCACAACACAACTGATTGGCTCAAACGCATTAAGAAGGAAAGAAACTCCACAAATTAACTTTTAAGAAGGCACACCTGTTAATTGAAATGCATTCCAGGTGACTACCTCATGAATCCGGTTGAGAGAATGCCAAGAGTTTGCAAAGCTGTCATCAAGGTTCAGGGTGGCTACTTTGAATATAAAATATATTTTGATTTGTTTAACACTTTTTTGCTTTCCATATGTTTTATTTCATCGTTTTGTAAAAAAATAAAGAAAAACCCTTGAATGAGTAGGTGTGTCCACACTTTTGACTGGTAGTGTAGATTAACTCTCTTGGTAAACAGTGTGGTCTACAGCTTATCATGAGGTAATCTAACTCAGGTGAGCAGAACCTCCAGACTTCCTTAACATTAGAGATCGCGCTCCAGCTGTTGTTAACAAAGAGACACACACCTCCCCCTTAACCTTACCTGGAGCTGTCTCGTCAGGGGGCCCGCTCGTTTGCCCCTCTAGTCCCGGAGATTAGGGCCTGGTCTGGAATGAGCAGTCATACCACAGCTGCTGTTCTAATGCCCAGAAGCTGTTTTCGGTCATAGGAAACGATGGTGGAAATATTAGGTACAAAAAATGTTAAAATCAGCGTGAAAACCCCCCACACAAAATAGCAGAATCCACTGCAGCGACATCTTGACCTGACCTAATTAAAGTTGTAGTAAGAGAGATCCATTAGGCTGGACACTTTTCTAAGGTGTTGGCAACAGAGCAGAAACAGACTATTACTACTGCCTCTGCCAAGAAGACTGGCCTGTATGGCACAGGTCGTACTATATTGCACTCACCTCTAACCACAGGGTAGCTGGTTCAAGCTCCACCTTGATGCCTCTGCTGTCCTGTTGTTTCAGGGAAGTCACTGAAGGAGATGGAGGAGAGTCTGTCCAGCTTTGGAATCAAACAGGGATGTAAACTCATGATGATTGGGAAGAGGGTAAGACCTTCGTAGTTCTGCTGTCTGACTGGCACTCACTCATTTGTTTATTCATTCGGTCAATCATTCATTTGTTCGTTCATTCATTCCTAAAATGGTTTGAATACAGACCTGTGTGTTGTCTCCTCTCAGAACAGCCCAGAGGAGGAGTCCGAGCTGAAGAAGTTGAAGGACATTGAGAAGTCAGTAGAAGAGACTGCTAAGAAACTGGAGAAGGTGGATGGAGAGCTGACAGGCCTGAAGAATGTATGTTCTGATACTTTATATCTACATATATATTTTTGTTGTTACAACCTGAATTTAAAATTACTTAAATTAAGATGTAGTGTCACTGATCTACACACAATACCCCATGTCATTTTACATTTACATTTTAGTCATTTAGCAGACGCTCTTAACCAGAGCGACTTACAGGAGCAATTAGGGTTAAGTGCCTTGCTCAAGGGCACATTAACGTCATTTAGCAGACGCTCTTAGCCAGAGCGACTCACAAATTGGTGCGTTCACCCTATAGCCAGTGGGATAACCACTTTACAAGTCAAAGTGACATTTTGTTTGTAGAATGTTAAAAAAATTGATAAAACATTTCAAGTATTCAACCCCCTTTGTTATGGCAAGCCTAAATAAGTTCAGGAGTTTTGAATGACTACCCCATCTCTGTACCCCACACATCTGTAAGGTCCCTCAATCGAGTAGTGAATTTCAAGCACAAATTCAACCACAAAGACCAGGGAGGCTTTTCAATGCCTCAGAAAGAATGGCACCTATTGGTAGGTGTGTAGAAAACAAAAAAACAAAGCAGACGCTGAATATCCCTTTAGCATGGTGAAGTTATGACACTTTGGATGGTGTATCAATAAACCCAGTCAATACAAAGGTACAGGCGTCCTTCCTAACTCAGTTGCCGGAGAGGAAGGAAACCGATCAGGGATTTCACCATGAGGCCAATGGTGACTTTAAAACAGAGTTTAATGGCTGTGATGGGAGGGAACAGAGGATGGATCAACATTGTAGTTATTCCACAGTACTAACCTCATTGACAGTGAAAATAAGGATATTCTAAAACATGCATCCTGTTTGTAACAAGCCACTAAAGTAATACTGCAAAAAATGTCGCAAAGAAATTAACTTTTAGTCCTGAATACAAAGCATTATGTTTGGGGCAAATACAACACATCACTGAGTACCACTCTTTTTATTTTGACGGTGACTGCATCACGTTATGGGTATGCTTGTCATCGGCAACGACTACTGAGTTTTTTAGGATAAAATAAACGGAATACAGCTATAAGCACAGGCTAAATCCTCGAGGAAAACCTGGTTCAGTGTGCTTTACAACAGACACTGGGAGATGAATTCACCTTTCAGCAGGACAATAACCTAAAACACAAGGTCAAATCTACACTGGGTTGCTTACCAAGACGACATTGAATGTTCCTGAGTGGCCTAGTTACAGTTTTGACAAGTCAAGACTTGAATGATCAGCAATCAACTTGACAGAGCTTGAAGAATTTTAAAGATTAATGTGCAAATATTGTAAAATCCAGGTGTGCAAAGCTCTTAGAGACTTACCCCAAAAGACTCACAGCTGTAATCACTACCAAATGTGCTTCTACAAAGTAAATTAGATATTTCTGTATTTCATTTTGAATACATTTATAAAAATGTCTGAAAACATGTTTTCAATTTGCCATTATGTGGATGGGTGAGATCAACAAAACATTTTTTAGATCCATTTTGAATTCAGGCTGAAACAACAAAATGGAATAAGTCAAGGGGTAAGAATACTTTCTGAAGGCACTGTAGGGTTAGGGTTAGGGTTATATACATGAATATATATACTAGGGTTAGGGTTATATACATGAATATATATACTAGGGTTAGGGTTATATACATGAATATATATACTAGGGTTAGGGTTATATACATGAATATATATACTAGGGTTAGGGTTATATACATGAATATATATACTAGGGTTAGGGTTATATACATGAATATATATACTAGGGTTAGGGTTATATACATGAATATATATACTAGGGTTAGGGTTATATACATGAATATATATACTAGGGTTAGGGTTATATACATGAATATATATACTAGGGTTAGGGTTATATACATGAATATATATACTAGGGTTAGGGTTATATACATGAATATATATACTAGGGTTAGGGTTATATACATGAATATATATACTAGGGTTAGGGTTATATACATGAATATATATACTAGGGTTAGGGTTATATACATGAATATATATACTAGGGTTAGGGTTATATACATGAATATATAGATATACTAGGGTTAGGGTTATATACATGAATATATATACTAGGGTTAGGGTTATATACATGAATATATAGATATACTAGGGTTAGGGTTATATACATGAATATATATACTAGGGTTAGGGTTATATACATGAATATATATACTAGGGCTGTGATGATACCAGTATCGCTATATTTCTTCCATATAAAAAATTAAAACACGAAGCTGACATTTTTTGTATGTAAAATATTATGTGCTATAGCTTGGGGAAAAAATACGTGACTCTGGATGACAACATAATTATGTTTGTTTCCTAAACAAGTTAAGTCCGCTTTGTGTTTTGTTTCCTTGCCACAATACTAAGGAGTATCGCGATACTGGTATGGTCCCGGCCCTATTAAATACCAAAGCAGCACTCCCTATTCTACCCTGGCATCCTTACCAAACTAACTGAGACCCAGCAGTAGTGTTGGCACAGATAATGCCCAGAGGCTGCACTGGTCAGCACATACACAGGAAGGAGCTTTTCTTAGCCCTCTATTCTGTTACTGTTGTTCTATAGGGGTTCCTAGCTAAAGACCTGCAGGCCGAGGCGCTGGGGAGACTGGACCAAAGAGTGAAGGTGGCATCTGAACAGTTCATGAAGTTTCTAGAGCAGGTGGACTCTATGGTAACACAGCCCTAACCCTCCTACACCTAGTACTGGTCCCCCTAACCCTCCTACACCTAGTACTGGTCCCCCTAACCCTCCTACACCTAGTACTGGTCCCCCTAACCCTCCTACACCTAGTACTGGTCCCCCTAACCCTCCTACACCTAGTACTGGTCCCCCTAACCCTCCTACACCTAGGACTGGTCCCCCTAACCCTCCTACACCTAGTACTGGTCCCCCTAACCCTCCTACACCTAGTACTGGTCCCCCTAACCCTCCTACACCTAGTACTGGTCCCCCTAACCCTCCTACACCTAGTACTGGTCCCCCTAACCCTCCTACACCTAGTACTGGTCCCCCTAACCCTCCTACACCTAGTACTGGTCCCCCTAACCCTCCTACACCTAGTACTGGTCCCCCTAACCCTCCTACACCTAGTACTGGTCCCCCTAACCCTCCTACACCTAGTACTGGTCCCCCTAACCCTCCTACACCTAGTACTGGTCCCCCTAACCCTCCTACACCTAGTACTGGTCCCCCTAACCCTCCTACACCTAGTACTGGTCCCCCTAACCCTCCTACACCTAGTACTGGTCCCCCTAACCCTCCTACACCTAGTACTGGTCCCCCTAACCCTCCTACACCTAGGATTGGTCCACCTAACCCTCCTACACCTAGTACTGGTCCCCCTAACCCTCCTACACCTTGTACTGGTCCCCCTAACCCTCCTACACCTAGTACTGGTCCCCCTAACCCTCCTACACCTAGTACTGGTCCCCCTAACCCTCCTACACCTAGTACTGGTCCCCCTAACCCTCCTACACCTAGTACTGGTCCCCCTAACCCTCCTACACCTAGTACTGGTCCCCCTAACCCTCCTACACCTAGTACTGGTCCCCCTAACCCACCTACACCTAGTACTGGTCCCCCTAACCCTCCTACACCTAGTACTGGTCCCCCTAACCCTCCTACACCTAGTACTGGTCCCCCTAACCCTCCTACACCTAGTACTGGTCCCCCTAACCCTCCTACACCTAGTACTGGTCCCCCTAACCCTCCTACACCTAGTACTGGTCCCCCTAACCCTCCTACACGTATTTAGGCCTGCTCCTAAAGCAGGTGGACTCTATGGTAACACAACCTTATTAACAAACACACAGTTCTAGTCAGGTGGACTGGTAACACAGATCCCTCTAGTCAGGTGGACTGGTAACACAGATCCCTCTAGTCAGGTGGACTGGTAACACAGATCCCTCTAGTCAGGTGGACTGGTAACACAGATCCCTCTAGTCAGGTGGACTGGTAACACAGATCCCTCTAGTCAGGTGGACTGGTAACACAGATCCCTCTAGTCAGGTGGACTGGTAACACAGATCCCTCTAGTCAGGTGGACTGGGTAACACAGATCCCTCTAGTCAGGTGGACTCTATGGTAACACAGATCCCTCTAGTCAGGTGGACTGGGTAACACAGATCCCTCTAGTCAGGTGGACTGGTAACACAGATCCCTCTAGTCAGGTGGACTGGTAACACAGATCCCTCTAGTCAGGTGGACTGGTAACACAGATCCCTCTAGTCAGGTGGACTGGTAACACAGATCCCTCTAGTCAGGTGGACTGGTAACACAGATCCCTCTAGTCAGGTGGACTGGTAACACAGATCCCTCTAGTCAGGTGGACTGGTAACACAGATCCCTCTAGTCAGGTGGACTGGTAACACAGATCCCTCTAGTCAGGTGGACTGGTAACACAGATCCCTCTAGTCAGGTGGACTGGTAACACAGATCCCTCTAGTCAGGTGGACTGGTAACCCCTGGCTACTGGTCTTATCACAGGGTGTCTTGACTCTGTAAACACTAAAACAACTGTCATGTTAACAGACTTTACCAGACAACTTCGGTGACTGTCGGATGAAGAAAAAGGGACTAGTAAAAAGAATTCAGGTGAGTCTGTTTCATTTCTGATTAACTCTCAATGAGAGTTCAAGTAGGTCCTTATTCCACTTGAGTAATATAAAACAATGCTGTTAATACGTTGTTGCTAGTTATTACAGGGTTACTACAAAGCAGCCGCAGGTCTAAGAATATCCTCTGTCTCCTCCTGTTCTTCCTCCAGGGGTTCCTGGCTCAGTGTGATAAGATCGAAGCAGGGATTTTAGACCACTTGGCTAAGATCCAGTCGAAGAACCTGGCCCTGGTAGATTCTTAGATCTACTAGTTCACACAGTTCTACTGAATGACCATCTGGGATCTCCTATGTCCATCTGTCTGCTGCTCCACATCTCTCTACCTACCAGCCCTCTCTGCTGCGGTCCTGCCCTGGTCTCCACTGGGATCGCTCTACCTACCAGCCCTCTCTGCTGTGGTCCTGCCCTGGTCTCCACTGGGATCTCTCTACCTACCAGCCCTCTCTGCTGTGGTCCTGCCCTGGTCTCCACTGGGTCACCATCTGGGATCTGGGGAAATCCATTTGATTTCAATTACTTTTTGACAGCATCCCTTTCGATTTGAACAAAACCTTCCATACATATTGGCCCATTGTAGATATGGTCAGAAAGGGGCTTTTGGGACCTGAATGCCAAAACACTGAAGACATAAAGGTGGTCAAAGTCGACCTATTATAAACCCTCTCTACCTAACCCTCTCTACCTAACCCTAACCCTCTCTACCTAACCCTAACCCTCTCTACCTAACCCTAACCCTCTCTACCTAACCCTAACCCTCTCTACCTAACCCTAACCCTCTCTACCTAACCCTAACCCTCTCTACCTAACCCTCTCTACCTAACCCTAACCCTCTCTACCTAACCCTCTCTACCTAACCCTAACCCTCTCTACCTAACCCTAACCCTCTCTACCTAACCCTAACCCTCTCTCTACCTAACCCTCTCTCTACCTAACCCTCTCTCTACCTAACCCTCTCTACCTAACCCTCTCTACCTAACCCTCTCTACCTAACCCTCTCTACCTAACCCTAACCCTGACCCTCTCTACCTAACCCTGACCCACATGAAGAACATGTTGTGTCTCAACCGATGGCGGCACAACACAACCTCAGATTATGTCAAATAGGGTCTAAGCTACAACATGCGGTTTACACTTTGTTAGATCATTTATGTTAAAGGTTAAATAATGTCCACATTTTTATTAAAACATATTTTTTTCAAGAAAGTATTAAATAGTATGACAACCCTGTTTGTAAGCTTTTAAATGATATCAACCTCAACCGTTTATCCTTTCCAGTGATGAAGACATGGATGTCTCATGGTGTGGTGGGGAATGCAAAATGGATCAACTTTGACCACCTTTATCTCCTGAATGTTTTGGCATTCCGGTCCCAAATATCCCTTTCTGACCACTTCTTCCAGGGGTAAACGTATGAAAAGTTTTGTTTAAATCAAAAGGGATGCTGTCAAAAAGTGATAGAATTCAAATGGAGTTCCCCATCTAATAAATCTCCCAACATATCGATTGTCTCTCTATGCTGTGGCTCTGTCCTGGTCCGATGTTTCACTGAGCAACACTACGGTCTTCAGCCTGGAGCAGTTCTAACCCTCTAGTGGAACCCTATTCCTGCATAGTGCACTACTTTTGGACAGAGATGAGGCCCTGGCCAAAGCTAGGGCACTAAATAAGGAAAAGTGACTTTTATGAGCAGTTTAATGTATTTATTTAGCATGGCAACATGCAGCAGAGTACCCTCATAAGGACTGAGCCCTCCGTCTGTGTGGTGGGATGGAGAAGAGAACACTGACTGCTGCAGCCTCTTAACGATGTCCCCTGCCTTTGGTTCTCAGGGACTTAAGACAAGGTGCTGTGTATGTAGGATATTTTAACAAACAAAGTAAAAGTCCCAAATAAAATAATCCTACAGACTTTGAAAATATGTGGTGTTTGCTGATCTGTGTTGATATTATGAAGAGATGACTGATATTGAGCTGATGACTGATCCTGTATTGCTTTCCAGTGACAGGATGTAATGTCACTAATGGTCAGTCTGGCCAGTGACAGGATGTGATGTCACTAATGGTCAGTCTGGCCAGTGACAGGATGTGATGTCACTAATGGTCAGTCTGGCCAGTGGCAGGATGTAATGTCACTAATGGTCAGTCTGGCCAGTGGCAGGATGTAATGTCACTAATGGTCAGTCTGGCCAGTGACAGGATGTGATGTCACTAATGGTCAGTCTGGCCAGTGACCGGATGTGATGTCACTAATGGTCAGTCTGGCCAGTGACAGGATGTAATGTCACTAATGGTCAGTCTGGCCAGTGGCAGGATGTAATGTCACTAATGGTCAGTCTGGCCAGTGACAGGATGTGATGTCACTAATGGTCAGTCTGGCCAGTGACAGGATGTAATGTCACTAATGGTCAGTCTGGCCAGTGACAGGATGTAATGTCACTAATGGTCAGTCTGGCCAGTGGCAGGATGTAATGTCACTAATGGTCAGACATACAGATAGATACCGGTTCCTGACTGCCTGGTGGAACGATGATGTTTTAGGAGTCCTGCTGATTGATGTCACGCTGTGTGTAGTTTCAGATAAAAAGCTGTTGTGATTGTGTGAGCTATACAGGGTAGTCTGACTGACCTGGCACCCTATTCACTATAATATAGTGCACTAGCCCCCAGTATAATATAGTGCACTAGCCCCCAGTATAATATAGTGCACTAGCCCCCAGTATAATATAGTGCGCTAGCCCCCAGTATAATATAGTGCGCTAGCCCCCAGTATAATATAGTGCGCTAGCCCCCAGTATAATATAGTGCACTAGCCCCCAGTATAATATAGTGCACTAGCCCCCAGTATAATATAGTGCACTAGCCCCCAGTATAATATAGTGCACTAGCCCCCAGTATAATATAGTGCACTAGCCCCCAGTATAATATAGTGCACTAGCCCCAAGTATAATATAGTGCACTAGCCCCCAGTATAATATAGTGCACTAGCCCCCAGTATAATATAGTGCACTAGCCCCCAGTATAATATAGTGCACTAGCCCCCAGTATAATATAGTGCGCTAGCCCCCAGTATAATATAGTGCGCTAGCCCCCAGTATAATATAGTGCACTAGCCCCCAGTATAATATAGTGCACTAGCCCCCAGTATAATATAGTGCACTAGCCCCCAGTATAATATAGTGCACTAGCCCCCAGTATAAAATAGTGCACTAGCCCCCAGTATAATATAGTGCACTAGCCCCCAGTATAATATAGTGCGCTAGCCCCCAGTATAATATAGTGCACTAGCCCCCAGTATAATATAGTGCACTAGCCCCCAGTATAATATAGTGCACTAGCCCCCAGTATAATATAGTGCACTAGCCCCCAGTATAATATAGTGCACTAGCCCCCAGTATAATATAGTGCACTAGCCCCCAGTATAATATAGTGCACTAGCCCCCAGTATAATATAGTGCACTAGCCCCCAGTATAATATAGTGCACTAGCCCCCAGTATAATATAGTGCACTAGCCCCCAGTATAATATAGTGCACTAGCCCCCAGTATAATATAGTGCACTAGCCCCCAGTATAATATAGTGCACTAGCCCCCAGTATAATATAGTGCACTAGCCCCCAGTATAATATAGTGCACTAGCCCCCAGTATAATATAGTGCGCTAGCCCCCAGTATAATATAGTGCGCTAGCCCCCAGTATAATATAGTGCGCTAGCCCCCAGTATAATATAGTGCACTAGCCCCCAGTATAATATAGTGCACTAGCCCCCAGTATAATATAGTGCACTAGCCCCCAGTATAATATAGTGCACTAGCCCCCAGTATAATATAGTGCACTAGCCCCCAGTATAATATAGTGCACTAGCCCCCAGTATAATATAGTGCACTAGCCCCCAGTATAATATAGTGCACTAGCCCCCAGTATAATATAGTGCGCTAGCCCCCAGTATAATATAGTGCACTAGCCCCCAGTATAATATAGTGCGCTAGCCCCCAGTATAATATAGTGCGCTAGCCCCCAGTATAATATAGTGCGCTAGCCCCCAGTATAATATAGTGCGCTAGCCCACAGTATAATATAGTGCGCTAGCCCCCAGTATAATATAGTGCACTAGCCCCCAGTATGATATAGTGCACTAGCCCCCAGTATAATATAGTGCGCTAGCCCCCAGTATAATATAGTGCGCTAGCCCCCAGTATAATATAGTGCGCTAGCCCCCAGTATAATATAGTGCGCTAGCCCCCAGTATGATATAGTGCGCTAGCCCCCAGTATGATATAGTGCACTAGCCCCCAGTATAATATAGTGCGCTAGCCCCCAGTATAATATAGTGCGCTAGCCCCCAGTATAATATAGTGCGCTAGCCCCCAGTATAATATAGTGCGCTAGCCCCCAGTATAATATAGTGCGCTAGCCCCCAGTACCCTGGTCAAAAGGAATCAACTATTTAGGCTGCATTTACACAGGCAGCTGGATTCTGATATTTTCCCCAATTATTGGCAAAAGAGCTAATCTAATTGATCAAAAGATGCAATTAGTTGGAAAAAGACTGGAATTGGGCTGGCTGCCATAGTGAATATGGTGCCGTTTCAAATGCAGTCAAGTGTATTCTATCCATTCAATCAGCAGGTTAACAAATCCAACATCTGTCTTCACTTCATATTCACACCTTAAGACAGTGCATTCGGAAAGTATTCAGACTCCTTCACTTTTTCCACATTTTGTTACGTTAGACTTATTCTAAAATTGATTAATTAAATACAAATATCCTCATCAATCTACACACAATACCCCATAATGACAAAGCAAAAACAGGTTAAAAATAAAAAAGAAATACCTTATTTACATAAGTATTCAGACCCTTTGCTATGAGACTTGAAATTGAGCTCAGATGCATCCTGTTTCCATTGATCATCCTTGAGGATGTTTCTACAACTTGATTGGAGTCCACCTATATAAGGTCCCACAGTTGACAGTGCATGTCAGAGCACAAACCAAGCCATGAGGTCGAAGGAATTGTCCGTAGAGCTCCGAGACAGGATGGCGTCGAGGCAAAGATCTGGGGAAGGGTACCAAAAAACGTCTGCAGCATTGAAGGTCCCCAAGAACACAGTGGCCTCCATCATTCTTAAATGGAAGAAGTTTGGAACCACCAAGACTCTTCCTAGAGCTGGCCGCCCAGCCAAACTGGGCAATCGGGGGAGAAGGGCCTTGGTGAGGGAGGTGACCAAGAACCCAATGGTCACTCTGACAGAGCGCCAGAGTTCCTCTGTGGAGATGGGAGAACCTTCCAGAAGGACAACCATCTCTGCAGCACTCCACCAATCAGGCATTTATGGTAGAGTAGCTAGACGGAAGCCACTCCTCAGTAAAAGGCACATGACAGCCCGCTTGGAGTTTGCCAAAAGGCACCTAAAGGACTCTGACCATGAGAAACAAGATTCCCTGGTCTGATGAAACCAAGATTGAACTCTTTGGCCTGACTGCCAAGCGTCACGTCTTGAGGAAACCTTGCACCATCCCTACGGTGAAGCATGGTGGTGGCAGCATCATGCTGTGGGGATGTTTTTCAGCGGCATGGACTGGGAGACTAGTCAGGATCGAGGGAAAGATGAACGGAGCAATGTACAGGAGTGGCTTCGGGACAAGTCTCTGAATATCCTTGAGTGGCCCAGCCAGAGCCTGGACCAGAACCCGATCTAACATCTCTGGAGAGACCAGCAAATACAAGACATGAGAGAATTTGGGAAGGTTGAACACCAGACGGGCTGCGGCATTCTGGATGAGTTGTAGGGGTTTAATGGCACAGGCAGGGAGCCCAGCCAACAGCGAGTTGCAGTAATCTAGACGGGAGATGACAAGTGCCTGGATTAGGACCTGTGCCGCTTCCTGTGTAAGGCAGGGTCGTACTCTCCGAATGTTGTAGAGCATGAACCTACAGGATCGGGTCACCGCCTTGATTTTAGCGGAGAACGACAGGGTGTTGTCCAGGGTCACGCCAAGGCTCTTCGCACTCTGGGAGGAGGACACAACGGAGTTGTCAACCGTGATGGCGAGATCATGGAACGGGCAGTCCTTCCCCGGGAGGAAGAGCAGCTCCGTCTTGCCGAGGTTCAGCTTGAGGTGGTGATCCGTCATCCACACTGATATGTCTGCCAGACATGCAGAGATGCGATTCGCCACCTGGTTATCAGAAGGGGGAAAGGAGAAAATTAGTTGTGTGTCGTCTGCGTAGCAATGATAGGAGAGACCATGTGAGGATATGACAGAGCCAAGTGACTTGGTGTATAGCAAGAATAGGAGAGGGCCTAGAACTGAGCCCTGGGAGACACCAGTGGTGAGAGCATGTGGTGCGGAGACAGATTCTCACCACGCCACTTGGTAGGAGCGTCCGTCAGGTAGGACACAATCCAAGAGTGAGCCGCGCCGGAGATGCCCAGCTCGGAGAGGGTGGAGAGGAGGATCTGATGGTTCACAATATCAAAGGCAGCAGACAGGTCTAGAAGGACAAGAGCAGAGGAGAGAGAGTTAGCTTTAGCAGTGCGGAGAGCCTCCGTGACACAGAGAAGAGCAGTCTCAGTTGAATGACCAGTCTTGAAACCTGACTGGTTTGGATCAAGAAGGTCATTCTGAGAGAGATAGCAAGAGAGTTGGCTAAAGACGGCACGCTCAAGAGTTTTGGAGAGAAAAGAAAGAAGGGATACTGGTCTGTAGTTGTTGACATCAGAGGGATCGAGTGTTGGTTTTTTGAGAAGGGGTGCAACTCTCGCTCTCTTGAAGACGGAAGGGACATAGCCAGCGGTCAAGGATGAGTTGATGAGCGAGGTGAGGTAAGGGAGAAGATCACCGGAGATGGTCTGGAGAAGAGAGGAGGGGATAGGGTCAAGCGGGCAGGTTGTTATCTGGAGAGAGAGGGGAGAAAGAAGTCAAAGCATAGGGTAGTGCAGTGTGAGCAGGACCAGCAGTGTCATTTGACTTAACAAACGAGGATCGGCTGTCGTCAACCTTCTTTTCAAAATGGTTGACGAAGTCATCCACAGAGAGGGGGGGGAGGGGGGAGGGGGGGGGGGGGGGGGGATTCAGCAGGGAGGAGAAGGTGGCAAAGAGCTTCCTAGGGTTAGAGGCAGATGCTTGGAATTTAGAGTGGTAGAAAGTTGCTTTAGCAGCAGAAACAGATGAAGAAAATGTAGAGAGGAGGGAGTGAAAAGATGCCAGGGGTGCAGGGAGTCTAGTTTTCCTCCATTTCCGCTCGGCTGCCCGGAGCCCTGTTCTGTGAGCTCGCAATGAGTCATCAAGCCACGGAGCAGGAGGGGAGGACCGAGCCTGCCGGGAGGATAGGGGACATAGAGAGTCAAAGGATGCAGAAAGGGAGGAGAGGAGGGTTGAGGAGGCAGAATCAGGAGATTGGAGGGAGAAGGCTTGAGCAGAGGGAAGAGATGATAGGATGGAAGAGGAGAGAGTAGCGGGAGAGAGAGCGAAGGTTGCGACGGCGCATTACGATCTGAGTAGGGGCAGAGTGAGTAGTGTTGGAGGAGAGCGAGAGAGAAAATGATACAAAGTAGTGGTCGGAGACATGGAGTGGAGTTGCAGTGAGATTAGTAGAACAACAGCATCTAGTAAAGATGAGGTCAAGCGTATTGCCTGCCTTGTGAGTAGGGGGGGACGGTGAGAGGGTGAGGTCAAAAGAGGAGAGGAGTGGAAAGAAGGAGGCAGAGAGAAATGAGTCAAAGGTAGACGTAGGGAGGTTGAAGTCACCCAGAACTGTGAGGGGTGAGCCATCCTCAGGAAGGGAACTTATCAAGGCGTCAAGCTCATTGATGAACTCTCCAAGGGAACCTGGAGGGCGATAAATGACAAGGATTTTCAGCTTGAATGAGCTAGTGACTGTGACAGCATTGAATTCAAATGAGGAGATAGACAGATGGGTCAGGGGGAAAATAAAGAATGTCCACTTGGGAGAGATGAGGATTTCTGTGCCACCACCCCGCTGACCAGATGCTCTCGGGGTATGCGATAACACATGGTCAGACGAGGAGAGAGCAGTAGGAGTAGCAGTGTTTTCATTGGTAATCCATGTTTCCGTCAGCGCCAAGAAGTCGAGGGACTGGAGGGTAGCATAGGCTGAGATGAACTCTGCCTTGTTGGCAGCAGAACGGCAGTTCCAGAGGCTGCCTGAGACCTGGAACTCCACGTGGGTGGTGCATGCAGGGACCACCAGGTTAGAGAGGCAGCAGCCACGCGGTGTGAGGCGTTTGTATAGTCTGTGCGGAGAGGCGAGAACAGGGATAGACAGAGGCATAGTTGACAGGCTACAGAAAATGGCTACAATAATGCAAAGGAGATCGGAATGAAATGAACTAAACATCTGGGAAAGGAGAGAGCGTGGCCTCCCTCACTTACGTTTCACTGAAACACCCAAATATAACTCTTCCACCTCAGAAACTATAATTGTTGTAAACTACAGCGGTTCAATGTTTTCTAGGAATAGACTAACTTAGTTTATTCAGCTAGCTAACTTGGTACATTATTCTTCCGTGAAAATCGTCCAGGGCACCTAGTCATATGACGCCACAGCCAACTAGCATGCCGGACTCCAACAACACGGTTTAGCACCAATACTCGGTCACAACAAACCACCAGTGTGTCAACACGTCAAGCAGATCATTCGTGTCCGTGTCTAACGTTGTGGGTTAGTCCAGACAGCTTGAGCGAGTCCATCGTCAACTTATTCAGCCAGTTAGTTAGCTAGAATAGTTAGCATACTAGCTAGCCTTTGCTTTCAGACAAAGAAGAAACCCCTCCTCCCACGGCACGAACACACAGAGAGAGCCAAGCTAACGTTAACTAGTCACCCATGTCCCGAATTCCCTTGAACGACTCTGGCTGCCAGTATGTAAAAACAAAACACAAATGTAGGTTATAACTTACCCCTAGCAGCTACTGTTAGCTAGCCAAGTGCAAAGCTAGCCACTGAATCGACTCAGCCAGTTCGCGTCTGTTCGCTAGGTCGTTCCAGCTATTGTTTAGTAGCTATCCAGGTAGCAAAAAGCTAGCTAAATTTCAAGCACAGTAGCCACTTACTACCTAACGTTAACGCTTCAGACAATGAGGTTAGAAAAACAGCTGAATGGTAGGCATTATTGTATGTAATTATTGTAGGCAGCTAGCTGGCGTAATTACAGGTACTCTCAGGCGTGAAACAACTATCCACAGTTGCTAATAGTTACCAGTAGCTACCCGCTAGCTAGTCCAGGTAGTGGGTTAGCTAGCTTCGTGCTTCACCGCGCATGCGCTGAATACAACAGGTGTAGACCTTAACATGAAATGCTTACTTACAAGTCCTTAACCAACAATGCAGTTTTAAGAAAAAATAAGCGTTAAGAAAGTATTTACTAAATAAACGGAAGTAAAGAATAAATAAATACAAATACAAATGAAATAGAAAAATAACAAATAATTAAAGAGCAACAATAAAATAACAGTAACGGGGGCACAGGTTAGTCGAGGTAATTGAGGTAATATGCCACCAGGCGGTGATGCAACCAGTCAGGATGCTCTCGATGGTGCAGCTGTATAACTTTTTGAGGATCTGAGGACCCATGCCAAATATTTTCAGTCTCCTGAGGGGGAATAGGTGTTGTCGTGCCCTCTTCACGACTGTCTTGGTGTGTTTGGACCATGACAGTTCGTTGGTGATGTGGACACCAAGGAACTTGAAGCTCTCAACCTGCTCCACTACAGCCCCATCGACGAGAATGGGGGCGTGCTCAGCCCTCCTTTTCCTGTAGTCCACAATCATCTCCTTTGTCTTGATCACGTTGAGGCAGAGGTTGTTATCCTGGGACCACACTGCCAGGTCTCTGACCTCCTCCCTATAAGTTGTCTCATCGTTGTCGGTGATCAGGCCTACCACCGTTGTGTCGTCGGAAAACTTAATGATGGCGTTGGAGTCGTGCTTGGCCATGCAGTCATGGGTGAACAGGGTGTACAGGAGGGGACTGAGCACGCACCCATGTGGGGCCCCGGTGTTGAGGGTCAGCGTGGCAGGTGTGTTGTTACCTACCCTTACCACCTGGGGGCGGCCCGTCAGGAAGTCCAGGATCCAGTTGCAGAGGTAGGTGTTTAGTCCTAGGGTCCTTAGCTTAGTGATGAGCTTTGAGGGTACTATGGTGTTGAACGCTGAGCTGTAGTCAATGAATAGCATTCTCACATAGGTGTTCCTCTTGTCCAGGTGGGAAAGGGCAGTGTGGAGTGCAATAGAGATTGCATCATCTACAGATGTGAGTGCCAAGGGTCGGTAGTCTTTTAGGCAGGTTACCTTGGTGTTCTTGGGCACAGGGACTATGGTGGTCTGCTTGAAACATGTTGGTATTTCCATGTGAGAGACGTAGACTCGGTCTCGGCCCTAAGTCTTTACTGAAAACTAATCTCTTCAGTAGGTCCTATGATTGAGTGTGGTCTTCCTGTCCGGTTTGTCGCCCCCTCGGGCTCGTGCAGTGGAGGAGATCTTCGTGGGCTATACTCAGCCTTGTCTCAGGGTAGTCAGTTGGTGGTCTGTTGATATCCCTCTAGTGGTGTGGGGGCTGTGCTTTGGCAAAGTGGGTGGTGTTATATCCTGCCTGGTTGGCCCTGTCCGGGGGTACCATTGGACGGGGCCACAGTGTCCCCCAATCCCCCTTGTCTCAGCCTCCCCCAATCCCCCTTGTCTCAGCCTCCAGTATCTATGCTGCAATAGTATAGAGTATGCATGCCCCCAATGCAATTCTGAATTCAAATACATCCAGTGCGATTTCAAAAGATTAACTAATATCTTTCCTTGTTGAATTTATATAACAATATTCCAACCTTGTTTAGCATTATTTAGTCCAATTGTGGCATGATTCCACAATTTGTATCCATTTGCATCAGTTTCAATGGGGGACTTTTATTTTGAAGGAGAACCGGGCGGCAGGTAGCTTAGTGGGTAAGAGCGTTGTACCAGTAACCGAAAGGTCGCTGGTTCTAAAAACCCCAAGCCGACTAGGTGAAAAATCTGTCGATGTGCCCTTAAGCAAGGCACTTAACCCTAATTGCTCCTGTAAGTCGCTCTGGATAAGAGCGTCTGCTAAATGACTAAAATGTAACCGCCGATTCCACTATTGTTGCTCACTCTAATGTCTATGTTCACAAAGCACTGTTCTCCGTTACCCAGAATGCCTAGTTTGTTGCTGCCTGACCAAGGAGTGACTGACTGACTGACTAGCTAGCTAGTACATCTGCCCTACTTTTTGTACTAGCTATGCATTTTAATGTAATAACTAACGTTAGCGAATAGCCGAGGGAAAATAAGAAGAGAACTACAACACTGTGGTTGAAATAATTGCGGCAATGCCTCTCTTCACGTCCAATCCATTTGAACAAGATGTTGGTAAGTTGTGAGCGCTAACGTTAGCTACGCTGATGCCTCGGCTTTGTTTGTGTTTTGCTAGCTACCTGAAAACGGTACCCAGCTATGAGTTAATTTTCCTAACGTAGCTAGCTAGGATCACTTCGTCTAAGTTTTGTAGCCATAGCTAGCTACACCCTTTCTTAGTTAACTAGCTAGCTAGTTAGCTCACTTTCAGTCAACATACATGGCTAGTTAACAGATGTCTAGTTAGCTAGCTAGTAAGCGCAATGGGGATAGCCCATTCACTAGCTAGTTGTCTTAGCTAACTAGTTAAGTGTTGTTGTTAGTCAGACACCTGGCCTAGGGATTGTTGATGCTAGTCGACAAAGTTAGATCATTTTGATAAGCGACAATGAAGATGTAGCTAGCAGCAAACATGCTCCAGAGTGCCAGACGGAGAAGGTGACTTGCATTTTATCTTAAGCTAAAAACGTCAGCTACGCTAGCCACTACAATAACTAACTATGCAGGCAAATAAGCTAAAATCGTTGCTAACGTTAACTTGGATTTATCAAGCATATATTAGTGAAGGGGGTATCTATCTAGAGATAGGGCAGTCTCTAGCTAAGGTAGCTTGCAAGCTAACTATCACCAGGTCAAAGGATTGACAGGAGGACTTTGTGGAAGATTTAGCTGCCTACACAGGAGAAGATGAGACTGGACGAGATGTTATTGACAACACGAAGAGGATTAGGAATATTCCTCTGTCGCTAAATTATAGGCCTTCTCATGGTGTAGTAGGCTATTCTGAATGATTTCATTTATTTCTGAACAGACAGCAGTAATTCTATAACTTTGGCAAATATATTTAAATTGATCAGGGTTGCTGCAGTTCGTTCAGAACCCTTCGCGTGGCTCTGATTATATAAGGAAATAAATGAAGTGCAATGCTGGAGAGATGAGTTGCAGGCTCATGTCTATCAGAGTAGAGAGAGGGAGAGAGAAAGTTCATCTCATTCTAGTTATCTGAGACATACTGGCGCTTCTCATACAGCCACGAGTTGGTCTCAAACAGGTTACAATGTTGCGCAAACCCTAACCCGGCTGGCCCAACCCAAATAAACATTTTGAATATTAGGCCCGGCCTGAAAATCTACCTTTTCACATTACGTTTTTTTGTGGTGGCAGGAGAACTAACTAAGAGGTAACTCGAATTAAATATGATCGCTTTTATTAGAATTTTTACATTGCAGAAAGTGAAAATGATTTATCATGCCAGGAGAGGTACGGGATCAAGCCAAATAGGTGTCGGAACAAAACAGTCCAAAACGGAGAGGTGCCGGATCCTGTTCCGGCAGGATCCGGCTCAAATTTAGCACTACACGTGCTTCGTAAAACAACAGGTGTAGACTAACAGTGAAATGCTTACTTACGGGCCCTTCCAAACAATGTAGAGAAATAGTTGAAAATATTTAATAATAATAACCTGGTGAATAAATATAAAAATTATAAGACAAGGAATGAATACACGTTGAGTATCGGTAACTGATGCACCATATCTGGTTAGAACTCTGACTCTAGATGTGACAAGTGGTTCCCCACATTATCTTACCCTAACAGGATGTGTGTGTGTTATAGCCTACTTCAACAGTGAGCTGGTGTTTGTGTTTGTTCTTCAGAGAAAGCCACCAGTGAGATGAACACAGCGGAGGACTGGGGCCTCATCCTGGACCTCTGTGATAAGATAGGACAGTCTCGCTCCGGGTCAGTCACAATATCTATCAATACGTCAATCAATTATATGTATACTGTATGTCCAGATAGGGCAGTCTCCTAACGGGGTCAGTGATAAGATAGGGCAGTCTCCTAACGGGTCAGTGATAAGATAGGGCAGTCTCCTAACGGGTCAGTGATAAGATAGGGCAGTCTCCTAACGGGTCAGTGATAAGATAGGGCAGTCTCCTAACGGGTCAGTGATAAGATAGGGCAGTCTCCTAACGGGTCAGTGATAAGATAGGGCAGTCTCCTAACGGGTCAGTGATAAGATAGGGCAGTCTCCTAACGGGTCAGTGATAAGATAGGGCAGTCTCCTAACGGGTCAGTGATAAGATAGGGCAGTCTCCTAACGGGTCAGTGATAAGATAGGGCAGTCTCCTACCGGGTCAGTGATAAGATAGGGCAGTCTCCTACCGGGTCAGTGATACAGTATCTGTAATAAGAGTATGTATGTCTAGAAGTCTAGAAATTAGTGTTAAATCAGCCGTTTCCAGCTACAGTAGCCATTTACAACATTAACAATGTCTACACTGTATTTCTGATCAATTTGATGTTATTTTAATGGAGAAAAAAATTGCTTTTCTTTCCAAAACAAGGACATTTCTAAGTGACCCCAAACTTTTGAAAGGTAGTGTATGTCTAGAAGTAGGGTTAGAATATGTACAGTACCAGTCAAAAGTTTGGACACACCTACTCATTCAAGGGTTTTTCTTTATTTTTAATAGTGAAGACATCAAAACTATGAAATAACACGTAACTGTTCAGAGGGGACTGTGTGAATCAGGCCTTCATGGTCGAATTGCTGCAAAGAAACCACTACTAAAGGACACCAATAAGAAGAAGAGACTTGCTTGGGCCTAGAGACATGAGCAATGGACATTAGACCGGTGGAAATCTGTCCTTTGGTCTGATAAGTCCACATTTTAGATTTTTGTTTCGAACCACCGTGTCTTTGTGAGATGCAGAGTAGGTGAACTGATGATCTCCGCATGTGTGTTTCCCACCGTGAAGCATGGAGGAGGAGGCGTAATGGTGTGGGGTGCTTTGCTGGTGACACTGTCTATGATTTATTTAGAATTCAAGGCACACTTAACCAGCATGGCTACCACAGCATTCTGCAGCGATACGCCAACCAATCTGGTTTGGGCTTAGTGGGACTATCATTTGTTTTTCAACAGGACAATGACCCAACACACCTCCAGGCTGTATAAAGGGCTATTTGACCAAGAAGGAGAGTGATGGAGTGCTGCATTAGATAACCTGGCATCCACAATCACCCGACCTCAACCCAATTGAGATGGTTTGGGATGAGTTGCATTGCAGAGTGAAGGAAGAACAGCCAACAAGTGCTCAGCATACAGTGGGGAAAAAAAGTATTTAGTCAGCCACCAATTGTGCAAGTTCTCCCACTTAAAAAGATGAGAGGCCTGTAATTATCATCATAGGTACACGTCAACTATGACAGACAAATTGAGGAAAAAAATTCCAGAAAATCACATTGTAGGATTTTGTTAATGAATTGATTTGCAAATTATGGTGGAAAATAAGTATTTGGTCACCTACAAACAAGCAAGATTTCTGGCTCTCACAGACCTGTAACTTCTTCTTTAAGAGGCTCCTCTGTCCGCCACTCGTTACCTGTATTAATGGCACCTGTTTAAACTTGTTATCAGTATAAAAGACACCTGTCCACAACCTCAAACAGTCACACTCCAAACTCCACTATGGCCAAGACCAAAGAGCTGTCAAGGACACCAGAAACAAAATTGTAGACCTGCACCAGGCTGGGAAGACTTAATCTGCAATATGTAAGCAGCTTGGTTTGAAGAAATCAACTGTGGGAGCAATTATTAGGAAATGGAAGACATACAAGACCACTGATAATCTCCCTCGATCTGGGGCTCCACGCAAGAGCTCACCCCGTGGGGTCAAAATGATCACAAGAACGGTGAGCAAAAATCCCAGAACCACACGGGGGGACCTAGTGAATGACCTGCAGAGAGCTGGGACCAAAGTAACAAAGCCTACCATCAGTAACACACTACGCCGCCAGGGACTCAAATCCTGCAGTGCGAGACGTGTCCCCCTGCTTAAGCCAGTACATGTCCAGGCCCATTTGAAGTTTGAGTGCATTTGGATGATCCAGAAGAGGATTGGGAGAATGTCATATGGTCAGATGAAACCAAAATAGAACTTTTTGTTAACTCAACTCGTCGTGTTTGGAGGACAAAGAATGCTGAGTTGCATCCAAAGAACACCATACCTACTGTGAAGCATGGGGGTGGAAACATCATGCTTTGGGGCTGTTTTTCTGCAAAGGGACCAGGACGACTGATCCGTGTAAAGGAAAGAATGAATGGGGCCATGTATCGTGAGATTTTGAGTGAAAACCTCCTTCCATCAGCAAGGGCATTGAAGATGAAACGTGGCTGGGTCTTTCAGCATGACAATGATCCCAAACACACCGCCCGGGCAACGAAGGAGTGGCTTCGTAAGAAGCATTTCAAGGTCCTGGAGTGGCCTAGCCAGTCTCCAGATCTCAACCCCATAGAAAATCTTTGGAGGGAGTTGAAAGTCCGTGTTGCCCAGCGACAGCCCCAAAACATCACTGCTCTAGAGGAGATCTGCATGGAGGAATGGGCCAAAATACCAGCAACAGTGTGTGAAAACCTTGTGAAGACTTACAGAAAACGTTTGAACTGTGTCATTGCCAACAAAGGGTATATAACAAAGTATTGAGAAACTTTTGTTATTGACCAAATACTTATTTTCCACCATAATTTGCAAATACATTCATTAAAAATCTTTTTAAGTGGGAGAACTTGCACAATTGGTGGCTGACTAAATACTTTTTTCCCCCACTGTATGTGGGAACTCCTTCAAGACTGTTGGAAAAGCATTCCAGGTGAAGCTGGTTCAGAGAATGCCAAGAGTGTGCAAAGCTGTCATCAAGGCAAAGGGTGGCTGTTTGAAGAATCTCAAATATAAAATATATTTGGAATTGTTTAACACTTTTTTGGTAACTACGTGATTCCATATGTGTTATTTCATAGTTTTGATGTCTTCACTATTATTCTACAATCTAAAAATAAAGAAAAACCGTTGAATGAGTAGGTGTGTCCAAACTTTTTACTGGTACTCTATGTGTTGATGATGTGTGTTCTATTCAAGGCCTAAAGAATGTCTTCGTTCCATTATGAGACGAGTTAACCACAAGGATCCCCACGTTGCCATGCAGGCTCTGACGGTAAACACAGACACACAGCTAACCCTAACCCTAACCCCAACCCCAACCCTAACCCTAACCCTAACCCTATGTATTAAAACAAGTGCTTGTTGGAAAAACTGTCTGTGTTGTCCTATAAAGCAATCATAAAGCTCTGTGTTATGCTGTAAATACACTACATGACCAAAAGTATGTGGACACCGGCTCGTCGAACATCTCATTCCAAAATCATGGGCATTAATATGGAGTTTGTCCCCCCTTTGCTGCTATAACAGCCTCCACGAGCATTAGTGAGGTCGGGCACTGATGTTGGGCGATTAGGCCTGGCTCGCAGTCGGCGTTCCAATTCATTCCAAAGATGTTCAATGGGGTTGAGGTCAGGGCTCTGTGCAGGCCAGTCAAGTTCTTCCACACCTATCTCGACAAACCATTTCTGGACCTCGCTTTGTGCACGGGGGCATTGTCATGCTGAAACAGGAAAGGGCCTTCCCCAAACTGTTGCCACAAAGTTGGAAGCACAGAATGTAATTGTATGCTGTAGCGTTAAGATTTCCCTTCACTGGAACTAAGGGGCCTAGCCCCAACCATGAAAAACAGCCCCAGACAATTATTCCTCCTCCACCAAACTTTACAGTTGGCACTATGCTAGGGGCAGGTAGCGTTCTCCTGGCATCCACCAAACCCAGATTAGTCCGTCAGACTGCCAGTTGGTGAAGTGTGATTCATCACTTCAGAGAACGTGTTTCCACTGCTCCAGAGTCCAATGGCAGCGAGCTTTACACCACTCCAGCCGACGCTTGGCATTGCGCATGGTGATCTTAGGCTTGTGTGCGGCTGCTCGGCCATGGAAACACATTTCATGAAGTTTCCAACAAACAGTTATTGTGCTGACGTTGCTTCCAGAGGCAGTTTGGAACTCGGTAGCGAGTGTTGTAACCGAGGACAGACAATTTTTACGCGCTTCAGCGGTCCCGTTCTGTGAGCTTGTGTGGCCTTCCACTTCGCGGCTGAGCCGTTGTTGCTCCTAGACGTTTCCACTTCACAATAACAGCACTTACAGTTGACCGGGACAGCTCTAGACAGGCAGAAATTTGAACTGACTTGTTGGAAAGGTGGTATCCTATGACGGTGCCACGTTGAAAGTCACTGCCAATGTTTGTCTATGGAGATTGCATGACTGTGTGCTTGATTTTATACACCTGTCAGCAACAGGTGTGGCTGAAATAGCCAAATCCACTAATTTGAAGGGGTGTCCACATACCTTTGTAGATATGGTGTATATTTCAAAAGCTGTCATGAAGCTGTCTTATGCTATAAATATATTTCATAGAGCTTTATGACAGCTTAAGACAGCTTTATCTTCACATTATTAAATAAACATGTTTTTTCCCCTCCCAGCTACTTGGTGCCTGTGTTTCCAACTGTGGGAAGATATTCCATCTAGAAGTGTGCTCCAGAGAGTTTGCCAGTGAGGTCAGCAACGTTTTAAACAAGGTCTGGATATTCACTGTCATTATGTGTAATGTTACGGAAATATGTGCCTCGATGATTGTTGTTGTATGAAACGTGTTGTGGTTGTATATAGTTTGAAGGGCCATACTACTGTAAGTATTTGTGTTACAGCTGCTTTTTCCACTTCATATTAACTAGCCTAATTTTCATTTAAAAGTTTCAGTTCGCTAGTCCGTCGCGCCATCTCCTGCTAAAATGAACGATATGCATCTTCTAGCGATCTATTGATACGACAGGCGCCTGTCAGTCACAAAGCCAGCGATGACAGGGAAACGCAGTCGGCTGTCTGTCCCAGCCCCCGGTACAATTTGTGTGCACTGTGGTTGGTTGGAGTCTAATTTATTTACATGGAGGAGGGAGAGAGCATGATGCTGGTGAATTTGCATGTGTCATGTAATGTAAGTGGTAATGATGAGTGGAAATCCACTTAGCCTAATTATTGTTTTCTGGCACATAGCCGAACCCGAACCCTAACCCATAGCCGAACCCGAACCCTAACCCATAGCCGAACCCGAACCCTAACCCTAACCCTAACCCATAGCCGAACCCTAACCCAACCCTAACCCATAGCCGAACCCTAACCCTAACCCATAGCCGAACCTTAACCCGAACCCTAACCCATAGCCGAACCCGAACCCTAACCCATAGCCGAACCTTAACCCGAACCCTAACCCTAACCCATAGCCAGCGGTGTCGTGGCGTGTAGTAGGCTATTTACTGTGCTTTGATTGACAACTGAACAGCAACTCTTAAATGTCAGACTTTATTCATCTCCCATATCCCTTTGCCATTCATAAATCATGCAACGTGGTTATACAGGATGTCCATGGTATCGGATTGGGACAGTAAACCGAAGGATTTCCTAGGTTTCCTTTCCTAGGATGTCGGGGCTTGGGTTCACTAACCCTAACCCTAGGATGTCGGGGCTTGGGTTCACTAACCCTAACCCTAGGATGTCGGGGCTTGGGTTCACTAACCCTAACCCTAGGATGTCGGGGCTTGGGTTCACTAACCCTAACCCTAGGATGTCGGGGCTTGGGTTCACTAACCCTAACCCTAGGATGTCGGGGCTTGGGTTCACTAACCCTAACCCTAGGATGTCGGGGCTTGGGTTAGGGTTCACTAACCCTAACCCTAGGATGTCGGGGCTTGGGTTCACTAACCCTAACCCTAGGATGTCGGGGCTTGGGTTCACTAACCCTAACCCTAGGATGTCGGAGCTTGGGTTCACTAACCCTAACCCTAGGATGTCGGGGCTTGGGTTCACTAACCCTAACCCTAACCATAGGATGTCGGGGCTTGGGTTAGGGTTCACTAACCCTAACCCTAACCCTAGGATGTCGGGGCTTGGGTTAGGGTTCACTAACCCTAACCCTAGGATGTCGGGGCTTGGGTTAGGGTTCACTAACCCTAACCCTAGGATGTCGGGGCTTGGGTTAGGGTTCACTAACCCTAACCCTAGGATGTCGGGGCTTGGGTTAGGGTTAGGGTTCACTAACCCTAACCCTAGGATGTCGGGGCTTGGGTTAGGGTACACTAACCCTAACCCTAGGATGTCGGGGCTTGGGTTAGGGTTCACTAACCCTAACCCTAGGATGTCGGGGCTTGGGTTAGGGTTAGGGTTCACTAACCCTAACCCTAGGATGTCGGGGCTTGGGTTAGGGTTAGGGTTCACTAACCCTAACCCTAGGATGTCGGGGCTTGGGTTAGGGTTAGGGTTCACTAACCCTAACCCTAGGATGTCGGGGCTTGGGTTAGGGTTCACTAACCCTAACCCTAGGATGTCGGGGCTTGGGTTCACTAACCCTAACCCTAGGATGTCGGGGCTTGGGTTAGGGTTCACTAACCCTAACCCTAGGATGTCGGGGCTTGGGTTCACTAACCCTAACCCTAGGATGTCGGGGCTTGGGTTAGGGTTCACTAACCCTAACCCTAGGATGTCGGGGCTTGGGTTCACTAACCCTAACCCTAGGATGTCGGGGCTTGGGTTCACTAACCCTAACCCTAGGATGTCGGAGCTTGGGTTCACTAACCCTAACCCTAGGATGTCGGGGCTTGGGTTCACTAACCCTAACCCTAACCCTAGGATGTCGGGGCTTGGGTTAGGGTTCACTAACCCTAGGATGTCGGGGCTTGGGTTAGGGTTCACTAACCCTAGGATGTCGGGGCTTGGGTTAGGGTTCACTAACCCTAACCCTAGGATGTCGGGGCTTGGGTTAGGGTTCACTAACCCTAACCCTAACCCTAGGATGTCGGGGCTTGGGTTAGGGTTCACTAACCCTAACCCTAACCCTAGGATGTCGGGGCTTGGGTTAGGGTTAGGGTTCACTAACCCTAACCCTAGGATGTCGGGGCTTGGGTTAGGGTTCACTAACCCTAACCCTAACCCTAGGATGTCGGGGCTTGGGTTAGGGTTCACTAACCCTAACCCTAGGATGTCGGGGCTTGGGTTAGGGTTCACTAACCCTAGGATGTCGGGGCTTGGGTTAGGGTTCACTAACCCTAACCCTAGGATGTCGGGGCTTGGGTTAGGGTTCACTAACCCTAACCCTAGGATGTCGGGGCTTGGGTTAGGGTTCACTAACCCTAACCCTAACCCTAGGATGTCGGGGCTTGGGTTAGGGTTAGGGTTCACTAACCCTAACCCTAGGATGTCGGGGCTTGGGTTAGGGTACACTAACCCTAACCCTAGGATGTCGGGGCTTGGGTTAGGGTTAGGGTTCACTAACCCTAACCCTAGGATGTCGGGGCTTGGGTTAGGGTTAGGGTTCACTAACCCTAACCCTAGGATGTCGGGGCTTGGGTTCACTAACCCTAACCCTAACCCTAGGATGTCGGGGCTTGCCAGACAGTGAGGCTAAAGTGAGTGACTCTAGTCAGTCAGTGTAGCCTACCGAATCACATCGGTGTGACAGCCGTTCATTTGACTTTACCAATTATCTGCAGATAAATGATGAAAACATTTTATGAAGATGGTGAATCATCACTGCAGGAACAACAGGTAGTGGAGAATCCACACATTAAAACGGAATTCAACAGTATTCAAAAATGTATTGACCTTTAGTAGGGAATCAACTAAATGTATTGAAAATGTATTAATTTGCCCAAGTTTATCATAAGACATGAACAGAATGCGTTAGTTTATCATAAGACATGAACAGAATGCGTTAGTGATTTGTATTTCTTGCAACTTTCTAGAGGCAACGAGAATGCCGGTCTTTGTGTAGCCGTTAGCATTGATGCTAATGAAAACGGTCTTCTGGTAGATGGAAAGGCTTTCCCACAATCCTTCTCAATTAAATGTTAACTACAAAGTAGCCTATTCGTACCTGACAGAATGATATCATGATTATTTTCATCAATCCACTGGGTATTTATTCTACCATCACATGGTCACTACAAAACCACCGCTAAACAACATCCTCATGCTAGGTGCTCACTTCCATTAAATACACCCAAAAATCTAAATTTCTCAGATTTTCCCAGACCTCAAAAGTGGTCTCTTTTTAAGAATTTTTGTCGACTTAGAACATCCAATTTAATAGTTTTTCTATAAAAAAAATTGATTTTTGTGAGTAAAAACTGGTAAAAACTGAAAGCTGTAAAAACTAAAGAAAGGGAATGGAATTTGGGAAGGAACACAACGGAATCAGGGCCCTACCTAATGATCATTTAAAATTAATTTAGGTGATGTTAAATCAAAAAGATATAATACTGAATATGGCTTTACATTCACTTTTTTAGCTACTTGTCTACAAGTAGGACTTGTCCCCCCCCCCAAAAAAAGGTCTGTAACACAATTTTTATGTCATTGTATAATGCAAGGATGCCACTTTACAAAATATAATGCATTACTATCTTTTTTACCATAGAGAATCAGAAAAAATGTAGACTGCCTTGGCTTCTGACGCATATTCAAGCCTGTCTCAAAATGCAACACTCTCCTTTTTAAGGCTCTCCTGGAGGATGGTTGGTCACCCTTGGTAGCCTATATAATATTGCAACATTACAATTACAACCAAATACTTTGTCTTTACAAAATGATTCCCTCCAGGGCTCGAAATGTAGGGCGTCCCATCATCGCTGGGACGATAACCATTCAAAACAGACACTGGGACAGTTCTGGGACGACAGATCCAAAATTCATACAACCAATGCACATAAACATTTTTAAATTGACATTTACGTCATTTAGCAGACGCTCTTATCCAGAGCGACTTACAAATAGGTGCATTCACCTTATAGCCAGTGGGATCACCACTTTACAATGTATTTTTTTAGGTTGGGGTAAGGGGGGGGGGGGGGGGGGGGTAGAAGGATTACTTTATCCTATCCCAGGTATTCCTTAAAGAGGTGGGGTTTCAAATGTCTCCGGAAGGTGGTGAGTGACTCCGCTGTCCTGGCGTCGTGGGGGAGCTTGTTCCACCATTGGGGTGCCAGAGCAGCGAACAGTTTTGACTGGGCTGAGCGGGAACTGTGCTTCCGCAGAGGTAGGGGGGCCAGCAGGCCAGAGGTGGATGAACGCAATGCCCTCGTTTGGGTGTAGGGACTGATCAGAGCCTGAAGGTACGGAGGTGCCGTTCCCCTCACAGCTCCGTAGGCAAGCACCATGGTCTTGTAACAGATGCAAGCTTCAACTGGAAGCCAGTGGAGTGTGCGGAGGAGCGGGGTGACGTGAGAGAACTTGGGAAGGTTGAACACCAGACGGGCTGCGGCATTCTGGATGAGTTGTAGGGGTTTGATCCGTCATCCATACTGATATGTCTGCCAGACATGCAGAGATGCGATTCGCCACCTGGTTATCAGAAGGGGGAAAGGAGAAGATTAGTTGTGTGTCGTCAGCGTAGCAATGATAGGAGAGGCCATGTGAGGATATGACAGAGCCAAGTGACTTGGTGTATAGGGAGAATAGGAGAGGGCCTAGAACTGAGCCCTGGGGGACACCAGTGGTGAGAGCACGTGGTGCGGAGACAGCTTCTCGCCACGCCACTTGGTAGGAGCGACCGGTCAGGTAGGACGCAATCCAAGAGTGAGCCGCGCCGGAGATGCCCAGCTCGGAGAGGGTGGAGAGGAGGATCTGATGGTTCACAGTATCAAAGGCAGCAGACAGGTCTAGAAGGACAAGAGCAGAGGAGAGAGAGTTAGCTTTAGCAGTGCGGAGATCCTCCGTGACACAGAGAAGAGCAGTCTCAGTTGAATGACCAGTCTTGAAATCTGACTGGTTTGGATCAAGAAGGTCATTCTGAGAGAGATAGCAAGAGAGTTGGCTAAAGACGGCACGCTCAATAGTTTTGGAGAGAAAAGAAAGAAGGGATACTGGTCTGTAGTTGTTGACATCAGAGGGATCGAGTGTTGGTTTTTTGAGAAGGGGTGCAACTCTCGCTCTCTTGAAGACGGAAGGGACAGGAGGGGGGGGAGGAGGAGGATTCAGCAGGGAGGAGAATGTGGCAAAGAGCTTCCTAGGGTTAGAGGCAGATGCTTGGAATTTAGAGTGGTAGAAAGTGGCCTTAGCAGCAGAAACAGATGAAGAAAATGTAGAGAGGAGGGAGTCTAGTTTTCTTCCATGAGGCTGATGCAACAGATCAGATTATTTAGTTTAAAATGTTGATAGTTTTATTTATTCATATTATAAGCTCAACAGTGCGCACATTGCTGGCTGAATGTTCCAAAATGCAGGACAACACCGTTCTCCAAAGCGCACCTCATGCGCGAGTGGTTTCATGTGACAGAGATGAAAATATTAGGTAGAAATTAAGAAAGAGAGGAGCTCTAAAGATGCACCAACATGGGTCATAATATGACCAGAACATTAGAAAAATGTTGCTTTCAATGGCATATGGAAGTCTTTTATAAAATAATTCCATCAAAATTTCTATGGTCGTATTTTGGCTAGGCTACTTTGAAACAAGGCAAGAAATGCTTCATAAAATGACATAGAACGTCCAGGTTTTAAACAATTAAGTTAATGGTTAAATAGTTTCAAAATGGTGACTGCCTCCTCTCAGATTCAAGGTGGGTGAAGTGAGGTGCGCACAGGCACTGGCCTTCACTCTCCGGTCTTGTGACTATTTGATCTGAACGAACCGTGCCTCGAGTATGTCGACAGAATGGAGCCTTTAGCTGAATCAGCTGAACATTGTATGCTGGAAAACACTCAGTTTGTTATTTTTGATTTAAACAAAACCGCTATTCATTAAATACAAATACAGAACTTGTTTTTGCGTGGATTCCACGACGCGGTTAGCTAGGACCGCTATTTCTTGTCCTTGAATCCCGCTTAACAGACAGGCTGAATCCCGCTTAACAGACAGGCTGAATCCCGCTTAACAGACAGGCTGAATCCCCCCGCTTAACAGACAGGCTGAATCCCCCCGCTTAACAGACAGGCTGAATCCCGCTTAACAGACAGGCTGAATCCCGCCTGTGGCTGAAGCCCGCTTAACAGACAGGCTGAATCCCGCTTAACAGACAGGCTGAATCCCGCTTGACAGACAGGCTGAATCCCGCTTGACAGACAGGCTGAATCCCGCTTAACAGACAGGCTGAATCCCGCTTGACAGACAGGCTGAATCCCGCTTGACAGACAGGCTGAAGCCCGCTTGACAGACAGGCTGAAGCCCGCTTGACAGACAGGCTGAAGCCCGCTTGACAGACAGGCTGAAGCCCGCTTGACAGACAGGCTGAAGCCCGCTTAACAGACAGGCTGAATCCCGCTTAACAGACAGGCTGAATCCCGCTTAACAGACAGGCTGAATCCCGCTTAACAGACAGGCTGAATCCCGCTTAACAGACAGGCTGAAGCCCGCTTAACAGACAGGCTGAAGCCTGCTTGACAGAGACGCTAAGCTGCTAGCCATCAAGCTAACGAAGTTGGTACCTGATGAGTTTTCCAATGGAGCCCTCTTTGTCTGGAGAACTAAATGAACGGTTCCAGCGCTGTAGGAGCTGTATCTATTACGCTTTGTTTCGGGACAAACCGGATCACTCAGAGTTCCAATGCGGAAATGGTTTACTTGCCGAGGATTATAGTCTTGAGGTGGCTTCCTTGATCACGCAGGTCGCCAGCCTACGTAAGAAACTGGGGAAAACGCAGTGGAATGTTTACATTTTCTACGCCGGTGGCTGGACGGTGTTCGTGCTTGTTGGATGCATCTCCGCCTTGTCGTTTGGCATTATCCGACTGGCCGGTGTTGCCCGGAGCTCCCCCATCTGATAGCGCCGTCGAAGGAGCACAGCATGAGGAGAAAGGCAATCAACGATGGTCGCATGTCAGGAGCCGTGGAAGCCGAAGACAGCGACCTCCCGCAAAGCAGTCTACACTCCCAACGAGAGGCCCGGAGCGGATACAAACAACGAATAGTTTCGCCGTCCTGGAGCCTGATCTTCCTGCTCCTTCGTGGCTGGGGGTGCCTGTGTCTGCGGCCGCAGTGCCTACTACTACGATTTCGAAGTCGACGTCGGCAACCTTCCGTCCCTGCTCTGGATCGAGCGGGGCTTCTCCATCTGTCAGAGGCCTGCGCCGGGAGCAACGGGCTCAGGTTATCCTGCCACTCACCCGTCCATAAAGGGATCCTGCCACTCACCCGTCCATAGAGGGATCCTGCCACTCACCCGTCCATAGAGGGATCCTGCCACTCACCCGTCCATAGAGGGATCCTGCCACTCACCCGTCCATAGAGGGATCCTGCCTCTCACCCGTCCATAGAGGGATCCTGCCTCTCACCCGTCCATAAAGCGTTCTCCGAATCCTGTGAAGAGTGGGAGTGGGTGGATTTCATGGTCCTTCTCGCCAGCCGTGATTTTGGGCAGCTCCATGGTAAGAAATGTGACCATTCCTGGTGCAAAAACAATGTCCTATCCTGGAGCTCGAGTAAAATACGTTACTAAGCTGGTCCCGAATGTACTACGTCAGGACATGGAAATCGATTGTATCGTAGTCCATGTGGGTTTTAATGACATAATGAAGGGCAGCTCTGAACAGTTGAAACTGGATTTTAAAGAGCTGATTGACTCTCTGCTAGACACTAACAAAAAAGTGCTAACAGTCAGTATCTGGATAACGTGTGAAATGCTTGATAATATATGTGATATCAATAGAGAGGTATACTTTCTGGGTGATTTAAATATTGACTGGCTTTCATCGGGCTGCCCACTCAAGAGAAAGCTTCAAACTGTAACCAGTGCCTGCAACCTGGTTCAGGTTATCAATCAACCTACCAGGGTAGTTACAAACAGTACAGGAATTAAATCATCAACATGTATTGATCATATCTTTACCAATGCTGCAGAAATTTGTTTGAATGCAGTATCCAAATCCATCGGATGTAGTGATCACAATATAGTAGCCATATCTAGGAAAACCAAAGCTCCAAAGGCTGGGCCTAATATAGTGTATAAGAGGTCATACAATAAGTTCTGTAGTGATTCCTATGTTGTTGACACTGCACTTGACACATTTTTGAAATAGCTTATTCCAGTTACTAATAAGCATGCACCCATTAAGAAAATGACTGTAAAAACGGTTAAATCCCTGTGGATTGATGAGGAATTTAGAAATTGTATGGTTGAGAGGGATGAGGCAAAAGGAATGGCAAATAAGTCTGGCAGCACAACCGATTGGCAAACATATTGCAAATTGAGAAATCATGTGACTAAACTGAATAAAAAGAAGAAGAAACTACACTATGAAACAAAGATAAATGACATAAAGAATGATAGTAAAAAGCTTTGGAGCACCTTAAATGAAAGTTTGGGAAAAAAGGCAAACTCAGATGGCTCATTCATCACAAAACCAACTGATACTTTAATGATTTTTTTCATTGGCAAGAATAGCAAACTTAGGCATTACATGCCAGCTACAATTGCTAACACTACACATCCAAGTATATCTGACCAAATTATGAGATTAATTACAAGACAAGCATTGTAATTTAGAATTCCGTAAAGTGAGTGTGGAAGAGGTGAAAAAATGATTGTTATCCAGGCTCTGTCGTAGCCGGGCCGTGACCGGGAGACCCATGGGGCGGCGCACAATTGGCCCAGCGTTGTCCAGGGTAGGGGAGGGAATGGCCGGCAGGGATGTAGCTCAGTTGGTAGAGCATGGTGTTTGCAACGCCAGGGTTGTGGGTTCGATTCCCACGGGGGGCCAGTATGGAAAAATAATATTAATGTATGCACTCACTAACTGTAAGTCGCTCTGGATAAGAGCGTCTGCTAAATGACTAAAATGTAAAATGTATCAACAATGACAAGCCACCGGGGTCTGACAACCTGGATGGATAATGACTGAAGATAATAGTGGCTGATATTGCCACTCCTATTTGCCATATCTTCAATTTAAGCCTACTAGAAAGTGTGTGCCCTCAGGCCTGGAGGGAAGCGAAAGTCATTCTGCTACCTAAGAATAGTAAAGCCCCCTTTACTGGCTCAAACAGCCGACCAATCAGCCTGTTACCAACCCTTGTCCCATAGGGCGGCGCACAATTGGTCCAGTGTCATCTGGGTTTGGCCGGTGTAGGCCGTCATTGTAAATAAGAATTTGTTCTTAACTGACTTGCCTAGTTAAATAAAGGTTAAATAAAAATTTAAAATTTGGAAAAAATGGTGTTTGACCAGATACATTGCTATTTTACAGTAAATAAATTGACAGCAAACTTTCAGCATGCTTATAGAGAAGGACATTCAACAAGCACAGCACTGACACAAATGACTGATGATTGGCTGAGAGAAATTGATGATAAAAAGATTGTGGGGGCTGTTTTGTTAGACTTCAGTGCGGCTTTTGACATTATCGATCATAGTCTGCTAGTTTCAGAGTGGGTGGCAAGGAATAAGTTAGTCCTAAATATTTAAAAAACTAAAAGCATTGTATTTGGGACAAATCATTCACTAAACCCTAAACCTCAACTAAATATTGTAATAAATAATGTGGAAATTGAGCAAGTTGAGGAGAATAAACTGCTTGGAGTAACCCTGGATTGTAAACTGTCATGGTCAAAACATATTGAACAACAGTAGCTAAGATGGGGAGAAGTCTGTCCATAATAAAGCGCTGCTCTACCTTCTTAACAGCACTATCAACAGGGCAGGTCCTACAGGCCCTAGTTTTGTCGCACCTGGACTACTGTTCAGTCGTGTGGTCAGGTGCCACAAAAAGGGATTTAGGAAAATTGCAATTGCCTCAGAACAGGGCAGCACAGCTGGCCCTTGGATGTACACGGAGAGCTAACATTAATAATATCCATGTCAATCTCTCCTGGCTCAAAGTGGAGGAGAGATTGACTTCATCACTACTTGTATTTATGTATTGAAATGCACCGAGCTGTCTGTTTGAACTACTGGTGCACAGCTCGGCCACCCATGCATACCCCACAAGACATGCCACCAGAGGTCTCTTCACAGTCCCCAAGTCCAGAACAGACGATGGGAGGTGCACAGTACTACATAGAGCCATGACTACAACGGGGCTGTAGTGGAACAGGTTGAGAGCTTCACGTTCCTTGGTGTCCACATCACCAACAAACTATCATGGTCCAAACACGACAAAGCCTATTCCCCCTGAGGAGACTGAAAAGATTTGGCATGGGTCCTCAGATCCTCAAAAAAGTATACAGCTGCACCATCGAGAGCATCCTGACTGGTTGCATCATCAAATTTGATTTGACTACATGGAACTCTATTCCACATAAAGGATCTGACGCAAGTAGTAAAATTAGATTTAAAAAAAAAACGGATAAAAATACACCTTATGGAACAGCGGGGACTGTGAAGCAACACAAACATAGACACAGACACATGCACACACACACACAATAACATACGCACTATACACACACTTACACATGGATTCTGTACTGTAGATATGTGGTAGTGGAGTAGGGGCCTGAGGGCACACAGTGTGTTGTGAATGTATTGTAATGTTTTTAAAATTGTATGAACTGCCTTAATTTTGCTGGACCCCAGGAAGAGTAATGGGGATCCATAATAAATACAAATGTTAATTATCCTTCATTATATTTGTGAAAAATGACTGCCGTTTAGCCTATATTTATGTAATTAAGTCTCATTAAAGTTTGGCTCCATTTTCTGATACCTCCCTCATGTCAGCATTGGTTTGGACATGAGGCTGTAGTCAATATGCAGATCACCTTCACTTTGACATGTAGGCTTTTAAATGTATGTACATGAACCATCACACCACCACCACCATGCTTCACCTTTAGTCCCTATCCTATGTTGGTGTGGGGCTCCATTTCCCTCCGTCATGTCAGCATTGGTTTGGACATGAGGCTGTAGCCAATATGCACTTAGGCTTTTTTATTTATGTCCTTGAAAAATAGATTTGAATATTATTCCAATGTTATTAGCCTTGGTCCAATTCTGATCTGAGTAATTGTTTTATATTATGAATTTAGTGTAATTTTTGTTTTTTACTTGTCCATTCGAACAGACAAAATGAGAAAAAAAATCCAGAAAATCACATTGTAGGATTTTTAATGAATTTATTTGCAAATTATGGTGGAAAATAAGTATTTTGTCTGTCATAGTTGACGTGTACCTATGATGAAAATTACAGGCCTCTCTCATCTTTTTAAGTGGGAGAACTTGCACAATTGGTGGCTGACTAAATACTTTTTTCCCCCACTGTACTTCTTGTCCGGCATTTTTTTTAATTACTTGTCCCGGACAAGTGTTAAGGTCGAGCCCTGCTTAAGACTGATGGTAACCATTTTACATTTTTTCATTTGAACCTTTCAAGGCCCAGTGCAGTCAAACTGAGATTTTTCTTGTGTTTTATATATATTTTCGCACGGAGGTTGGAATAATACTGTGAAATTGTGAAAATGATGATAATTCCCTTTCATTGTAAGAGCTGTTTGAAAAGACCGCCTGAAATTTCAGCCTGTTTTGGTGGGATGTAGTTTTGGCCTGCCTTGTGACATCATCAGGCTGTACATTAGTTAATAGACCAATAAGAAAGAGTTCCAATCCTCTCTGCCAATAACAGCTGGTTTTCCCCTCCCCACGCAGACCACTCCCAGACAGGCCTGATAAGAAGCTGTTGTTACCCAGAAGTGATTTGATATTGAGATAAAAACTGCTGCATTTTTCTGTTTGACTCAAATATATAATTTGAAAAACAAACATTGTGGCAATTAATATCTTGAAGTAAAACAAGTGTAAATAAGACTAACCCCCTGGCCCGTGGGCGCGGCGCAGGCTACTGTTTCTAATTGGCTGGCTACTTTATATACTTGTGGAAAACACTGGTGTGTGTGTGTGTGTGTCCAGGGCCACCCTAAGGTGTGTGAGAAGTTGAAGGCTCTGATGGTAGAGTGGGCAGAGGACTTTAGGAGCGACCCTCAGCTCAGCCTGATTTCAGCCATGATCAAGAACCTCAGGGAACAGGGGGTCACCTTCCCTGCTGTGGGCTCTCAGGTGGGTGTGGTAGGCTAATGTGTGCTTATAAAATATTAGAGATTAAACACGTTGCTGTTACTGGACTATAAAAATTCTGAAGCGGAATAGGGCTGCATTAATTCTGAAGCAGAATAGGGCTGCATTAATTCTGAAGCAGAATAGGGCTGCATTCATTCTGAAGCGGAATAGGGCTGCATTCATTCTGAAGCGGAATAGGACTGCATTCATTCTGAAGCGGAATAGGGCTGCATTCATTCTGAAGCGGAATAGGGCTGCATTCATTCTGAAGCGGAATAGGGCTGCATTAATTCTGAAGCGGAATAGGGCTGCATTAATTCTTGGATATTGGTCTGTTTAGGCTGCAGAGAAAGCTAAAGCAAGTCCTGCTTTAGTGGCCAAGGATCCATCCACCCTAACCAACAAGAAGGAGGAGGAAGACCTGGCTAAAGGTAGAGAGACCAACTAGACTAACTAGACCTGGCTAAAGGTAGAGACCAACTAGACTAACTAGACTAACTAGACCTGGCTAAAGGTAGAGACCAACTAGACTAACTAGACCTGGCCAAAGGTAGAGACCAACTAGACTAACTAGACCTGACCAAAGGTAGAGAGACTAACTAGACTAACTAGACCTGGCCAAAGGTAGAGAGACCAACTAGACTAACTAGACCTGGCCAAAGGTAGAGAGACTACTGGGTTCTAGATTAAAACTAGACCAGGCTAAAGGTAAATAGACTACTGGGTTCTAGATTAAAACTAGACCAGGCTAAAGGTAAAGACTACTGGGTTCTAGATTAAAACTAGACCAGGCTAAAGGTAAATAGACTACTGGGTTCTAGATTAAAACTAGACCAGGCTAAAGGTAAATAGACTACTGGGTTCTAGATTATAACTAGACCAGGCTAAAGGTAAATAGACTACTGGGTTCTAGATTAAAACTAGACCAGGCTAAAGGTAAATAGACTACTGGGTTCTAGATTAAAACTAGACCAGGCTAAAGGTAAAGACTACTGGGTTCTAGATTAAAACTAGACCAGGCTAAAGGTAAATAGACTACTGGGTTCTAGATTATAACTAGACCAGGCTAAAGGTAAATAGACTACTGGGTTCTAGATTAAAACTAGACCAGGCTAAAGGTAAATAGACTACTGGGTTCTAGATTAAAACTAGACCAGGCTAAAGGTAAAGACTACTGGGTTCTAGATTAAAACTAGACCAGGCTAAAGGTAAAGACTACTGGGTTCTAGATTAAAACTAGACCAGGCTAAAGGTAAAGACTACTGGGTTCTAGATTAGAACTAGACCAGGCTAAAGGTAAATAGACTACTGGGTTCTAGATTATAACTAGACCAGGCTAAAGGTAAATAGACTACTGGGTTCTAGATTAAAACTAGACCAGGCTAAAGTTAAAGACTACTGGGTTCTAGATTAAAACTAGACCTGGCCAAAGGTAGAGAGACTACTGGGTTCTAGATTAAAACTAGACCAGGCTAAAGGTAAATAGACTACTGGGTTCTAGATTAAAACTAGACCAGGCTAAAGGTAAAGACTACTGGGTTCTAGATTAAAACTAGACCAGGCTAAAGGTAAATAGACTACTGGGTTCTAGATTAAAACTAGACCAGGCTAAAGGTAAATAGACTACTGGGTTCTAGATTATAACTAGACCAGGCTAAAGGTAAATAGACTACTGGGTTCTAGATTAAAACTAGACCAGGCTAAAGGTAGAGAGACTACTGGGTTCTAAATTAAAACTAGACCAGGCTAAAGGTAAAGACTACTGGGTTCTAGATTAGAACTAGACCAGGCTAAAGGTAAATAGACTACTGGGTTCTAGATTATAACTAGACCAGGCTAAAGGTAAATAGACTACTGGGTTCTAGATTAGAACTAGACCAGGCTAAAGGTAAATAGACTACTGGGTTCTAGATTATAACTAGACCTGGCTAAAGGTAGAGAGACTACTGGGTTCTAGATTAAAACTAGACCAGGCTAAAGGTAAAGACTACTGGGTTCTAGATTAGAACTAGACCAGGCTAAAGGTAAATAGACTACTGGGTTCTAGATTATAACTAGACCAGGCTAAAGGTAAATAGACTACTGGGTTCTAGATTAAAACTAGACCAGGCTAAAGGTAAATAGACTACTGGGTTCTAGATTAAAACTAGACCAGGCTAAAGGTAAATAGACTACTGGGTTCTAGATTAAAACTAGACCAGGCTAAAGGTAAATAGACTACTGGGTTCTAGATTATAACTAGACCAGGCTAAAGGTAAATAGACTACTGGGTTCTAGATTAGAACTAGACCAGGCTAAAGGTAAATAGACTACTGGGTTCTAGATTATAACTAGACCTGGCTAAAGGTAGAGAGACTACTGGGTTCTAGATTAAAACTAGACCAGGCTAAAGGTAAAGACTACTGGGTTCTAGATTAAAACTAGACCAGGCTAAAGGTAAATAGACTACTGGGTTCTAGATTAAAACTAGACCAGGCTAAAGGTAAATAGACTACTGGGTTCTAGATTAAAACTAGACCAGGCTAAAGGTAAATAGACTACTGGTTCTGGAATAAAGTTTGTAACGATATGATCATGGAATTAGCAAATGACTATGTGCTTTGCCACAGTTGGCCATTCCTCTAAATGTATGTTAGTGCAATAAGTTATTGTATATCTCTGACCATGTCCTCCCCTCCTCTGACCCACCTCTACTGCCCCCCCCCCCCCCCCCCAGCCATAGAGTTGTCTCTAAAGGAGCAGCGTGGTCAGCCTGGGTCAGGGCTGTCTGGGTCAGGGCTGTACCCCAGTGCCTATTTCCTCTCTTCCCAGAGGCCTGAGGGCAGGAAGGTCAGGGCCATCTATGACTTTGAGGCTGCAGAGGACAATGAGCTCACCTTCAAGTCTGGAGAGATCATCTCTATCCTGGACGACAGGTCAGCTCACCCTGCCATTCCAACCCTAACCCCTAAACCCTATCCTTGCCATACCAACCCTAAACCCTATCCCTGCCATACCACTAACCCTGCTATACCACTAACCCTGCCATACCACTAACCCTGCCATACCACTAACCCTGCCATACCACTAACCCTGCCATACCACTAACCCTGCCATACCACTAACCCTGCCATACCACTAACCCTGCCATACCACTAACCCTGCCATACCACTAACCCTGCTATACCACTAACCCTGCCATACCACTAACCCTGCCATACCACTAACCCTGCCATACCACTAACCCTGCCATACCACTAACCCTGCCATACCACTAACCCTGCCATACCACTAACCCTGCCATACCACTAACCCTGCCATACCACTAACCCTGCCATACCACTAACCCTGCTATACCACTAACCCTGCCATACCACTAACCCTGCTATACCACTAACCCTGCTATACCACTAACCCTGCCATACCACTAACCCTGCCATACCACTAACCCTGCTATACCACTAACCCTGCTATACCACTAACCCTGCTATACCACTAACCCTGCCATAACACTAACCCTGCTATACCACTATCCCTGCCATACCACTAACCCTGCCATACCACTAACCCTGCCATACCACTAACCCTGCCATAACACTAACCCTGCCATACCACTAACCCTGCTATACCACTAACCCTGCCATACCACTAACCCTGCCATACCACTAACCCTGCCATACCACTAACCCTGCCATACCACTAACTAACCCTGCCATACCACTAACCCTGCCATACCACTAACCCTGCCATACCACTAACCCTGCTATACCACTAACCCTGCCATACCACTAACCCTGCCATACCACTAACCCTGCCATACCACTAACCCTGCCATACCACTAACCCTGCCATACCACTAACCCTGCCATACCACTAACCCTGCCATACCACTAACCCTGCTATACCACTAACCCTGCCATACCACTAACCCTGCTATACCACTAACCCTGCTATACCACTAACCCTGCCATACCACTAACCCTGCCATACCACTAACCCTGCTATACCACTAACCCTGCTATACCACTAACCCTGCTATACCACTAACCCTGCCATAACACTAACCCTGCTATACCACTATCCCTGCCATACCACTAACCCTGCCATACCACTAACCCTGCCATACCACTAACCCTGCCATAACACTAACCCTGCCATACCACTAACCCTGCTATACCACTAACCCTGCCATACCACTAACCCTGCCATACCACTAACCCTGCCATACCACTAACCCTGCCATACCACTAACCCTGCCATACCACTAACTAACCCTGCCATACCACTAACCCTGCCATACCACTAACCCTGCTATACCACTAACCCTGCCATACCACTAACCCTGCCATACCACTAACCCTGCCATACCACTAACCCTGCCATACCACTAACCCTGCCATACCACTAACCCTGCTATACCACTAACCCTGCTATACCACTAACCCTGCCATACCACTAACCCTGCCATACCACTAACCCTGCCATACCACTAACCATGCCATAACACTAACCCTGTCATAACACTAACCCTGCCATACCACTAACCCTGCCATAACACTAACCCTGCCATACCACTAACCCTGCCATACCACTAACCCTGCCATACCACTAACCCTGCCATACCACTAACCCTGCCATACCACTAACCCTGCCATACCACTAACCCTGCCATACCAACCCTAAACCCTAACCCTGCCATACCACTAACCCTGCTATACCACTAACCCTGCCATACCACTAACCCTGCCATACCACTAACCCTGCCATAACACTAACCCTGCTATACCACTAACCCTGCCATACCACTAACCCTGCTATACCACTAACCCTGCCATAACACTAACCCTGCCATAACACTAACTAACCCTGCCATACCACTAACTAACCCTGCCATACCACTAACTAACCCTGCCATACCACTAACCCTGCCATACCACTAACCCTGCCATACCACTAACCCTGCCATATCACTAACCCTGCTATACCACTAACCCTGCCATACCACTAACCCTGCTATACCACTAACCCTGCCATAACACTAACCCTGCCATAACACTAACTAACCCTGCCATACCACTAACTAACCCTGCCATACCACTAACTAACCCTGCCATACCACTAACTAACCCTGCCATACCACTAACCCTGCCATACCACTAACCCTGCCATACCACTAACCCTGCCATACCACTAACCCTGCCATACCACTAACCCTGCCATACCACTAACCCTGCCATACCACTAACCCTGCCATACCACTAACCCTGCTATACCACTAACCCTGCCATACCACTAACCCTGCCATACCACTAACCCTGCTATACCACTAACCCTGCCATACCACTAACCCTGCCATACCACTAACCCTGCCATACCACTAACCCTGCCATACCACTAACCCTGCTATACCACTAACCCTGCCATACCACTAACCCTGCTATACCACTAACCCTGCCATACCACTAACCCTGCCATACCACTAACCCTGCCATACCACTAACCCTGCCATACCACTAACCCTGCCATACCACTAACCCTGCCATACCACTAACCCTGCTATACCACTAACCCTGCCATACCACTAACCCTGCCATACCACTAACCCTGCCATACCACTAACCCTGCCATACCACTAACCCTGCCATACCACTAACTAACCCTACCATACCACTAACTAACCCTACCATACCACTAACCCTGCCATACCACTAACCCTGCCATACCACTAACCCTGCCATACCACTAACCCTGCCATACCACTAACCCTGCCATACCACTAACCCTGCCATACCACTAACCCTGCCATACCACTAACCCTGCCATACCACTAACCCTGCCATACCACTAACCCTGCCATAACACTAACCCTGCCATACCACTAACCCTGCTATACCACTAACCCTGCCATACCACTAACCCTGCCATACCACTAACCCTGCCATACCACTAACCCTGCCATACCACTAACCCTGCCATACCACTAACTAACCCTGCCATACCACTAACCCTGCCATACCACTAACCCTGCCATACCACTAACCCTGCTATACCACTAACCCTGCCATACCACTAACCCTGCCATACCACTAACCCTGCCATACCACTAACCCTGCCATACCACTAACCCTGCCATACCACTAACCCTGCCATACCACTAACCCTGCCATACCACTAACTAACCCTGCCATACCACTAACCCTGCCATACCACTAACCCTGCCATACCACTAACCCTGCTATACCACTAACCCTGCCATACCACTAACCCTGCCATACCACTAACCCTGCCATACCACTAACCCTGCCATACCACTAACCCTGCCATACCACTAACCCTGCCATACCACTAACCCTGCCATACCACTAACCCTGCTATACCACTAACCCTGCCATACCACTAACCCTGCTATACCACTAACCCTGCTATACCACTAACCCTGCCATACCACTAACCCTGCCATACCACTAACCCTGCTATACCACTAACCCTGCTATACCACTAACCCTGCTATACCACTAACCCTGCCATAACACTAACCCTGCT
>NW_028161076.1:25000-143513 GCF_964263955.1 Coregonus lavaretus | reverse complement strand
CCTGCCATACCACTAACCCTGCCATACCACTAACCCTGCTATACCACTAACCCTGCCATACCACTAACCCTGCCATACCACTAACCCTGCCATACCACTAACCCTGCCATACCACTAACCCTGCCATACCACTAACCCTGCTATACCACTAACCCTGCTATACCACTAACCCTGCCATACCACTAACCCTGCTATACCACTAACCCTGCTATACCACTAACCCTGCCATACCACTAACCCTGCCATACCACTAACCCTGCCATACCACTAACCCTGCCATACCACTAACCCTGCCATACCACTAACCCTGCCATACCACTAACCCTGCCATACCACTAACCCTGCTATACCACTAACCCTGCTATACCACTAACCCTGCTATACCACTAACCCTGCCATACCACTAACCCTGCCATACCACTAACCCTGCCATACCACTAACCCTGCCATACAACTAACCCTGCCATACCACTAACCCTGCCATACCACTAACCCTGCCATACCACTAACCCTGCCATACCACTAACCCTGCCATACCACTAACCCTGCCATACCACTAACCCTGCCATACCACTAACCCTGCCATACCACTAACCCTGCCATACCACTAACCCTGCCATACCACTAACCCTGCCATACCACTAACCCTGCCATACCACTAACCCTGCCATACCACTAACCCTGCTATACCACTAACCCTGCTATACCACTAACCCTGCCATACCACTAACCCTGCCATACCACTAACTAACCCTGCCATACCACTAACTAACCTGCCATACCACTAACCCTGCCATACCACTAACCCTGCCATACCACTAACCCTGCCATACCACTAACCCTGCTATACCACTAACCCTGCCATACCACTAACCCTGCCATACCACTAACCCTGCCATACCACTAACTAACCCTGCCATACCACTAACCCTGCCATACCACTAACCCTGCCATACCACTAACCCTGCCATACCACTAACCCTGCCATACCACTAACCCTGCTATACCACTAACCCTGCCATACCACTAACTAACCCTGCCATACCACTAACTAACCCTGCCATACCACTAACCCTGCCATACCACTAACCCTGCCATACCACTAACCCTGCCATACCACTAACCCTGCCATAACACTAACCCTGCCATACCACTAACCCTGCCATACCACTAACCCTGCTATACCACTAACCCTGCCATACCACTAACCCTGCTATACCACTAACCCTGCTATACCACTAACCCTGCTATACCACTAACCCTGCCATACCACTAACCCTGCCATACCACTAACCCTGCCATACCACTAACCCTGCCATACCACTAACCCTGCCATACCACTAACCCTGCTATACCACTAACCCTGCTATACCACTAACCCTGCTATACCACTAACCCTGCCATACCACTAACCCTGCCATACCACTAACCCTGCCATACCACTAACCCTGCCATACCACTAACCCTGCTATACCACTAACCCTGCCATACCACTAACCCTGCCATACCACTAACCCTGCCATACCACTAACCCTGCCATACCACTAACTAACCCTGCCATACCACTAACTAACCCTGCCATACCACTAACTAACCCTGCCATACCACTAACTAACCCTGCCATACCACTAACCCTGCCATACCACTAACCCTGCCATACCACTAACCCTGCTATACCACTAACCCTGCCATACCACTAACCCTGCCATACCACTAACCCTGCCATACCACTAACTAACCCTGCCATACCACTAACCCTGCCATACCACTAACCCTGCTATACCACTAACCCTGCCATACCACTAACCCTGCCATACCACTAACCCTGCCATACCACTAACCCTGCCATACCACTAACCCTGCCATACCACTAACCCTGCTATACCACTAACCCTGCTATACCACTAACCCTGCCATACCACTAACCCTGCTATACCACTAACCCTGCTATACCACTAACCCTGCCATACCACTAACCCTGCCATACCACTAACCCTGCTATACCACTAACCCTGCCATACCACTAACCCTGCCATACCACTAACCCTGCCATACCACTAACCCTGCCATACCACTAACCCTGCTATACCACTAACCCTGCTATACCACTAACCCTGCTATACCACTAACCCTGCCATACCACTAACCCTGCCATACCACTAACCCTGCCATACCACTAACCCTGCCATACCACTAACCCTGCCATACCACTAACCCTGCCATACCACTAACCCTGCCATACCACTAACCCTGCCATACCACTAACCCTGCCATACCACTAACCCTGCTATACCACTAACCCTGCCATACCACTAACCCTGCCATACCACTAACCCTGCCATACCACTAACCCTGCTATACCACTAACCCTGCCATACCACTAACCCTGCCATACCACTAACCCTGCCATACCACTAACCCTGCTATACCACTAACCCTGCTATACCACTAACCCTGCCATACCACTAACCCTGCTATACCACTAACCCTGCCATACCACTAACCCTGCCATACCACTAACCCTGCTATACCACTAACCCTGCCATACCACTAACCCTGCCATACCACTAACCCTGCCATACCACTAACCCTGCCATACCACCCCGAAACCCTATCCCTGCCATACCAACCCTAAATCCTATCCCTGCCATACCACCCCTAAACCCTATCCCTGCCATACCAACCCTAACCTCTAAATCCTATCCCTGCCATATCAACCTCTAAATCCTATCCCTGCCATACCAACCCTATCCCTGCCATACCAACCCTAACCTCTAAATCCTATCCCTGCCATATCAACCCTAAAACCTATCCCTGCCATACCAACCCTAAAACCTATCCCTGCCATACCAACCCTAAAAGCTATCCCTGCCATACCAACCCTAACCCTTTAACTCTGGAGAGATCATCACTATCCTGGACGACAAGTCAGCTCACCCTGCCATACCACAGTGTGCTGTTTAGTTTGGGGGTAGTGGGTCTGTTTAGTCCAGGAGTAGTGGGTCCTGTTTAGTCCAAGATTAGTGGGTCCTGTTTAGTCCAGGAGTAGTGGGTCCTGTTTAGTCCAAGATTAGTGGGTCCTGTTTAGTCCAAGATTAGTGGGTCCTGTTTAGTCCAAGATTAGTGGGTCCTGTTTAGTCCAGGAGTAGTGGGTCCTGTTTAGTCCAGGAGTAGTGGCTCTGTTTAGTCCAGGAGTAGTGGGCCCTGTTTAGTCCAGGAGTAGTGGCTCTGTTTAGTCCAGGAGTAGTGGGCCCTGTTTAGTCCAGGAGTAGTGGCTCTGTTTAGTCCAGGAGTAGTGGGTCCTGTTTAGTCCAGGAGTAGTGGCTCTGTTTAGTCCAGGAGTAGTGGCTCTGTTTAGTCCAGGAGTAGTGGCTCTGTTTAGTCCAGGAGTAGTGGGCCCTGTTTAGTCCAGGAGTAGTGGGCCCTGTTTAGTCCAGGAGTAGTGGGTTCTGTTTAGTCCAGGAGTAGTGGGTCCTGTTTAGTCCAGGAGTAGTGGGCCCTGTTTAGTCCAGGAGTAGTGGCTCTGTTTAGTTCAGGAGTAGGGGTTCTACTGGTGTGTCTGGGAAACCAGTCCTTACTGTTCACTAACAGGCTGTATTTTGGGGTTTCAGTGACCCCAACTGGTGGAAAGGAGAAACGTATCAGGGAGTTGGACTATTCCCCTCAAACTTTGTAACGGCTGATCTGACTGCAGAGCCTGAGATGAGTGAGTTCACACGCACCAGGGTTTCTGTTAGGAAAATGTGGCGCTGGACATTTGACCGGCAGCATTTTAATTTACCGGACATTTGATACATTTACTGGACCCATATGTATTGGGTGCGTAACTGGATTAGGCCATCCACCACGGTGCTCAGAATGAAAGAAATCGCATTTAGAATATGGTAATTCATCTTAACAAAACGTCCAAATCCAGGATGCAACGAGTGTGTCCTCACCAAATTCTGATGCGCACTATGAAGATGTTAGAATAACTGTCCACATTTACTTTTCCTCAGCCAACAGGACGAGTAACGAACAGCCAAATCACCAGCTGTCAGTCTACTATCCCCCATAGTAGAAATGTTTACGTATTCTATTGGTCAGCTTGTGGAGAAAGAAACAGCCTGTTCCAATCAGACTCTGGGACAGTTGTGGGACGATAAATCCCAAGTTCATCCAACCAGTAGACCTAGGATACATAAACATAAACATTAACATTAAAAAGCAAGCAAGGAGTCTGATGCAACAGATACGTTTAGCTTAAGATGTTGATAAACTATTATTTCTTCACATTAAAACTGCTGCAATGTGCACAAGGCAGTAGGGCTATGCGCTAATGTTCGTTCCATAATTAAATTAGCGGGAAAACACAGTTATCAAAAACGCACAAGCGGTTTCATGTGACAAAGAGGAAAATATCTGTTAGAAATGTAGAAAGAGGGGAGATCTAAAGATGCTACAACTAGCATGGGTTGCTAATATGACTAGGATGGGTTGCTAATATGACTAGGATGGGTTGCTAATATGACTAGGATGGGATGCTAATATGACTAGGATGGGTTGCTAATATGACTAGGATGGGTTGCTAATATGACTAGGATGGGTTGCTAATATGACTAGGATGGGATGCTAATATGACTAGGATGGAATGCTAATATGACTAGGATGGGATGCTAATATGACTAGGATGGGATGCTAATATGACTAGGATGGGTTGCTAATATGACTAGGATGGAATGCTAATATGACTAGGATGGGATGCTAATATGACTAGGATGGGATGCTAATATGACTAGGATGGGTTGCTAATATGACTAGGATGGGATGCTAATATGACTAGCATGGGTTGCTAATATGACTAGGATGGGATGCTAATATGACTAGGATGGGATGCTAATATGACTAGGATGGGATGCTAATATGACTATGATGGGTTGCTAATATGACTAGGATTGTGCCTTTGGCCCAAATATTTTTAGGAAAGATAGTTGATTTGAAAACCAATAGAACATGAGAGAAATAGGCTACTGGTTCCAATGTCATATGGAAGTCTTTTTTTAAATAATTGCCTCCACGGATATGGTCTAATTTTGGGTAGGCTACTTTGAAGCAAGGTAAGACATGCCTCATAATGTCTTATGGGTTAGGGTTTGAAACAATTATGTGTTTTCAAAATTCATGCTGCCTCCAGCTCATTGCAAAGTGGTGTGTGATGCGCCGATGAAGGCTGCCTTCCGTTGCCTGTACATTTTAATGGCAAATGGGAAGCAGGCTTCAATCACCAGTTGAGAAATATAAATAGTAGCTCTTTTTAATCATCAAAACTGATTTTAACACAGGATTGATTGGGCTCGAAACATCTAACGAATTAGCAGTTTGAGATGCTGTAGCAGCAGATTTTCCACTCAAAGGCTCTGAATGCTGTGCCTGTGTGATGAATAGGATACATAACGAATATACACACGCACCAATTTAATTCCAGTAAATTATGGAAATGAACCTATAGACTGATAAGCATGCCCGGTAAAATGTATTTCCATCAACGAATAGGCTAAAGGGTAAGACTGACTATCTATCTATCTAGAATAAACTTAATAGGCTAAAAACAGTATTTTCTTCTCCTGGCCGCAGCCGTTGTTATTATTTTGACCAAAAGCTGTTTATTACTGGCTAACAGAAACCCTGACACACACACACACAAACACACAGTCTCCTTGGCTTTCTCCATGTCCCCCCGACTGTCTCCATGTTCTAGACTGTCCCCCCTGACTGTCCCCCGACTGTCTCCATGTCAGTCTCCCACGACTGTCTCCCACGACTGTGTCCCCCGATTGTCACCCCAACTCACTCGCTGACTGTCCCCCTGACTGTCTCCGTGTCCCCCCCGGCCTGTCCCCCTGACTGTGTCCATGTCCCTCTGACTGTCCTGTGTCCACAGTGAAGACAGAAAATACAGTTCAGTGTGGAGATCCTGACACGCACACACGTGCACTTACAAACACACTATCCCACTGACTGTCTCCATGTCCCCCTGGCTGTCTCCATGTCCCCCTGGCTGTCTCCATGTCCCCCTGACTGTCCTGTGTCCACAGTGAAGACAGAAAAGAAGTCAGTGCAGTTCAGTGAGGAGATCCAGGTGGAGCGCATAGAGCCTGAACCTGAAGCGGTCTACATAGACGAGGTACTAACGCTTTATTCTACAGCTTAATGTAACCTACCAGTCAAAGGTTTGGACACACCTACTCATTCAAGGGCTTTTCTTTATTTTTACTATTTTCTACATTGTAGAATAATAGTGAAGACATCAAAACTATGATTTAACACATATGGAATCATGTAGTAACCAAAGAAGTGTTAAACAAATCAAAGTATATTTGAGATTCTTCAAATAGCCACTCTTTGACTCAACCAGCTTCATGAGGATTGCTTTTCCAACAGTCTTGAAGGAGTTCCCACATATGCTGAGCACTTGTTGGCTGCTTTTCCTTCACTCTGCGGTCCAACTCATCCCAAACCATCTCAATTGGGTGATTGTGGATGCCAGGTCATCTGATGCAGCACTCCATCACTCTCCTTCTTGGTCAAATAGCCCTTTATACAGCCTGGAGGTATGTTTTGGGTCATTGTCCTGTTGAAAAACCAATGATAGTCCCACAAAGCGCAAACCAGATGGGATGGCGTATCGCTGCAGAATGCTGTGGTAGCCATGCTGGTTAAGTGTGCCTTGAATTCTAAATAAATCACAAACAGTGTCACCAGCAAAGCACCCCCACACCATCACACCACCTCCTCCATGCTTTACGGTGGGAACTACACAAGCGGAAATCATCCGTTCACCCACACCGCGTCTCACAAAGACACAGTGGTTTGAACCAAATATCCAGGCCAAATTTCCACCTGTCTAATGTCCATTGATCATGTTTCTTGGCCCAAGCAAGTCTCTTCTTATTATTGGTGTCCATTAATAGTGGTTTCTTTGCAGCAATTCGACCATGAAGGCCTGATTCACACAGTCCCCTCTGAACAGTTGATGTTGAGATGTCTGTTACATGAACTCTGTGAAGCATTTGTTTGGGCTGCAATTTCTGAGGCTGGTAACTCTAATAAACGTTTCCTCTGCAGCAGAGGTAACTCTGGGTCTTCCATTCCTGTGGCGGTCCTCATGAGAGCCAGTTTCATCATAGCGCTTGATGTGTTATTTCATAGTTTTGATGTCTTAACTATTATTCTACAGTGTAAAAATTAATGAGTAGGTGTGTCCAAACTTTTGACAGGTACTGTAAGTATTCAGACCGTTTACTCTGTACTTTGTTGAAGCACCTTTGGCAGCGATTACAGCCTCAAGTCTTCTTGGGTATGATGCTACAAGCTTGGTACACCTGTATTTGGGGAGTTTCTCCCATTCTTCTATGCAGATCCTCTCAAGCTCTGTCAGGTTGGATGGGGAGCGTCGCTGCACAGCTATTTTCAGGTCTCTCCAGAGATGTTCAATCGGGTTCAAGTCTGGGCTCTGGCTTGGCCACTCAAGGATAATGAGACTTGTCCCAAAGCCACTCCTGCATTGTCTTGGCTGTGTGCTTAGGGTCGTTGTCCTGTTGGAAGGTAAACCTTCGCCCCAGTCTGAGGTCCTTTTCTCTGTTCATCTTTCCCTCGATCCTGACTAGTCTCCCAGTCCCTGCCGCTGAAAAACATCCCCACAGCATGATGCTGCCACCACCATGCTTCACCTTAGGGATGGTTCCAGATTTCCTCAATATGTGACGCTTGGCATTCAGGCCAAATAGTTCAATATTGGTTTCATCAGACCAGAGAATCTTGTTTCTCATGGTCTGAGAGTCCTTTAGGTGCCTTTTGGAAAATTCCAAGCGGCCTGTAATGTGCCTTTTACTGAGGAGTGGCTTCTGTCTGGCCACTCTACCATAAAGGCCTTATTGGTGGAGTGGTGCAGAGAGGGTTGTCCTTCTGGAAGGTTCTCCAGTCTCCACAGAGGAACTCTGGAGCTCTGTCAGAGTGACCATCAGGTTCTTGGTCACCACCTTGACCAAGGCCCTTCTCTCCCGATTGCTCAGCTCTATGAAGAGTCTTGGTGGTTCCAAACTTATTCCATTTAAGAATTATGGAGGCCACTGTGTCCTTGGGGACCTTCAATGCTGCGGACATTTTTTGGTACCCTTCCCCAGATCTGTGCCTTGACACATTCCTGTCTCGGAGCTCTCCTGAAATGTCGATCGACCTCATGGCTTGATTTTTGCTCTGAGAAAGACTGTCAACTGTGGGACCTTATATAGACAGGTGTGTGCCTTTCCAAATCATGTCCAATCAATTGCATTTAATACAGGCGGACTCCAATCCAGTTGTAGAAACATCTCAAGGATGATCAATGGAAACAGGATGCACCTGAGCTCAATTTCGAGTCTCATAGCAAAGGGTCTGAATACTTATGTAAAGAAGGTATTTTATTTGTAATACATGCAAACATTTCTAAAAAACTTTTTTCGCTTTGTCGTTATGGGGTATTGTGTGTAGATTGAGGATTTTATTGTATTTAATCAATTTTATAATAAGGCTGTAACGTAACAAAATGTGGAAAAAGGAAGGTGGTCTGAATACTTTCCGAATGCACTGTATATACGAAAGTATGTGGACACCCCTTTGAAATTAGTGGATTCAGCTATTTCAGCCACAGCCGTTGCTGACAGGTGTATACAATTGAGCACACAGACATGCCATCTCCATAGACAAACATTGGCAGTGGAATGGCCTTACTGAAGCGCTCAGTGACTTTCAACGTGGCACAGTCATAGGATGCCAACTTTCCAACAAGTCAGTTTGTAAAATTTCTGCCCTGCTAGAGTTGCCCCGGTCAACTGTAAGTGCTGTTATTGTGAAGTGGAAACGTCTAGGAGCAACCGCGAAGTGATAGGCCAGAAGCTCACAGAACGGGACCGCCGAGTGCTGAACCGCATAGCGCATAAAAATATTTTGTCCTCGGTTGAAACACTCACTACCGAGTTACAAACTGCCACTGGAAGTGACGCCAGCACAGGAAGTGTTCGTCGGGAACTGCATATATAATGGGTTTCCATGCCTAAAATCACCATGCGAAATGTCATGTGTCGGCTGGAGTGGTGTAAAGCTTGCCGCCATTGGACTCTGGAGCACTGGAAATGCGTTCTCTGGAGGGATGTATCACGCTTAACCATCTGGCAGTCCGACGGACGAATCTGGGTTTGGTGGATGCCAGGAGAACTCTACCTGCCCCAATGCATAGTGCCAACTGTAAAGTTTGGTGGAGGAGGAATAATGGTCTGGGGCTGTTTTTCATGGTTCGGGCTAGGCCCCTTAGTTCCAGTGAAGGGAAATCTTAACGCTACAGCATACAATGACATTCTAGACGATTCTGTGCTTCCAACTTTGTGGCAACAGTCTGGGGAAGGCTCTTTCCTGTTTCAGCATGATAATGCCCTTGTGCACAAAGCGAGGTCAATACAGAAATGGTTTGTCGAGATAGGTGTGGAAGAACTTGACTGGCCTGCACAGAGCCCTGACCTCAACCCCATAGAACACCTTTGGGATGAATTGGAACGCCGACTGCGAGCCAGGCCTAATCGCCCAACATCAGTGCCCGGCCTCACTAATGCTCTTGTGGCTGAATGGAAGCAAGTCCCTGCAGCAATGTTCCAACATCTAGTGGAAAGCCTTCCCAGAAGAGTGGAGGCTGTTATAGCAGCAAAGGAGGGACCAATTCCATATTAATGCCCATGATATTGGAATGAGATGGTTGACGACAAGGTGTCCACATACTTTTGGTCATGTAGTAGATATACTTAGTATACAAAACATTAAGAACACCTGAACTTTCCATGACATAGACTATCCAGGTGAATCCAGGTGAAAGCTATGAGCCCTTATTGATGTCACTTGTTAAATTCACTTCAATGAAGTGGGGGAGACAAATTAAATAATTATTTTTAATTCTTGAGACAATTGAGACATGGATTGTGTATGTGTGCCATTCAGAAGGGGAATGGGCAAGACAAAATATTTAAGTGCCTTTGAACGGCGTATGGTAGTAGGTGCCAGGTGCATCGGTTTGTGTCAAGAACTGCAACACTGCTAGTTTTTCCACGCTCAACAGTTTCCCGTGTGTATCAAGCATGGTCCACCACCCAAAGGACATCCAGCCAACTTTACACAACTGTGGGAAGTGTTGAAGTCAACATGGGCCAGCATCCCTGTGGAATGCTTTCGACACCTTGTAGAGTCCGTGGCCCGACGAATGGAGGCTGTTCTGAGGGCAAAATATTAGGAAGGTGTTCTTAGGGTTAGGGGTTAGGGGTTAAGACTTTAGGGGTTTCTTAGACTTCTACTAATGTTTTACTTCCTTTTATAAAAAATCTAAAGTTCAATGTGGTTCTTTTTCCAGGAGAAGATGGACCAGCTGCTGCAGATGATCCAGAGTGCAGATCCAACAGACAACCAGTCTGACGCCTGTGAACTGCTACAGCTGGAAGGTGAGACCAACTAACTAACTGCTACAGCTGGAGGGTGAGACCAACTTACTAACTATTACTACCTAACTAACCGCTACAGCTGGAGGGTGAGACCAACTTACTAACTAACTATTACTACCTAACTAACTGCTACAGCTGGAGGGTGAGACCAACTTACTAACTATTACTACCTAACTAACTGCTACAGCTGGAGGGTGAGACCAACTTACTAACTAACTATTACTACCTAACTAACTGCTACAGCTGGAAGGTGAGACTAACTAACTAACTAACTAACTAACTAACTATTACTACCTAACTAACTGCTACAGCTGGAGGGTGAGACCAACTAACTAACTAACTATTACTACCTAACTAACTGCTACTGCTGGAGGGTGAGACCAACTTACTAACTAACTATTACTACCTAACTAACTGCTACAGCTGGAAGGTGAGACCAACTAACTAACTAACTAACTAACTAACTATTACTACCTAACTAACTGCTACAGCTGGAGGGTGAGACCAACTAACTAACTATTACTACCTAACTAACCGCTACAGCTGGAGGGTGAGACCAACTTACTAACTAACTATTACTACCTAACTAACTGCTACAGCTGGAGGGTGAGACCAACTTACTAACTATTACTACCTAACTAACTGCTACAGCTGGAGGGTGAGACCAACTTACTAACTAACTATTACTACCTAACTAACTGCTACAGCTGGAAGGTGAGACCAACTAACTGACTAACTAACTATTACTACCTAACTAACTCTTACAGCTGGAGGGTGAGACTGACTTACTAACTAACTATTACTACCTAACTAACTCTTACAGATAGAGGGTGAGACCAACTTACTAACTAACTATTACTACCTAACTAACTGCTACAGCTGGAGGGTGAGACCAACTTATTAACTATTACTACCTAACTAACTGCTACAGCTGGAGGGTGAGACCAACTTATTAACTATTACTACCTAACTAACTGCTACAGCTGGAGGGTGAGACCAACTTACTAACTAACTATTACTACCTAACTAACTGCTACAGCTGGAGGGTGAGACCAACTTATTAACTATTACTACCTAACTAACTGCTACAGCTGGAGGGTGAGACCAACTTACTAACTAACTATTACTACCTAACTAACTGCTACAGCTGGAAGGTGAGACCAACTAACTAACTAACTAACTATTACTACCTAACTAACTGCTACAGCTGGATGGTAATACTGACTTCCTAACTAACTATTACTACCTAACTAACTGCTACAGCTAGAGGGTGAGACTGACTTACTAACTAACTATTACTACCTAACTAACTGCTACAGCTGGAGGGTGAGACTGACTTACTAACTAACTATTACTACCTAACTAACTCTTACAGCTAGAGGGTGAGACTGACTTACTTACTAACTAACTATTACTACCTAACTAACTCTTACAGCTAGAGGGTGAGACTGACTTACTAACTAACTCTTACAGCTAGAGGGTGAGACCAACTAACTAACTAACTATTACTACCTAACTAACTGCTACAGCTGGAGGGTAAGACTGACTTACTAACTAACTATTACTACCTAACTAACTGCTACAGCTGGAGGGTAAGACTGACTTACTAACTAACGCTTACAGCTAGAGGGTGAGACTGACTTACTAACTAACTATTACTACCTAACTAACTTCTACAGCTGAAGGGTAAGACTGACTTACTAACTATTACTACCTAACTAACTCTTACAGCTAGAGGGCGAGACCAACTTACTAACTAACTATTACTACCTAACTAACTGCTACAGCTGGAGGGTAAGACTGACTTACTAACTAATTCTTACAGCTAGACTGATTTAAATACTAGCTGTAATTCTTACAGCTAGACTGATTTACCCTCTAGCTGTAAGAGCTAGAGGGTAAGAATGACTTAATAACGCTTACAGCTAGAGGGTAAGACTGACTAACTAACTCTTACAGCTAGAGGGTAAGACTGACTAACTAACGCTTACAGCTAGAGGGTAAGACTGACTAACTAACTCTTACAGCTAGAGGGTAAGACTGACTAAATAACTTACAGCTAGAGGGTAAGAATGACTAAATAACTCTTACAGCTAGAGGGTAAGAATGACTAAATAACTCTTACAGCTAAAGGGTAAGAATGACTAACTCTTACAGCTAAAGGGTAAGACTGACTAAATAACTCTTACAGCTAGAGGGTAAGAATGACTAACTCTTACAGCTAAAGGGTAAGACTGACTAAATAACTCGTACAGCTAGAGGGTAAGCATGACTAACTCTTACAGCTAGAGGGTAAGACTGACTAAATAACTCTTACAGCTAAAGGGTAAGACTGACTAAATAACTCTTACAGCTAAAGGGTAAGACTGACTAAATAACTCTTACAGCTAAAGGGTAAGACTGACTAAATAACTCTTACAGCTAGAGGGTAAGAATGACTAAATAACTCTTACAGCTAGAGGGTAAGAATGACTAAATAACTCTTACAGCTAGAGGGTAAGACTGACTAAATAACTCTTACAGCTAGAGGGTAAGAATGACTAACTAACTCTTACAGCTAGAGGGTAAGACTGACTAAATAACTCTTACAGCTAGAGGGTAAGACTGACTAAATAACTCTTACAGCTAAAGGGTAAGAATGACTAACTAAATAACTCTTACAGCTAGAGGGTAAGACTGACTAAATAACTCATACAGCTAGAGGGTAAGACTGACTAAATAACTCTTACAGCTAGGGGGTAAGAATGACTAACTCTTACAGCTAGAGTTTAAGAATGACTAAATAACTCTTACAGCTAGATGGTAAGAATGACTAACTAACTCTTACAGTTAAAGGGTAAGACTGACTAACTAACTCTTACAGCTAAAGGGTAAGAATGACTAACTCTTACAGCTAGAGGGTAAGAATGACTAAATAACTCTTACAGCTAGAGGGTAAGACTGACTAAATAACTCTTACAGCTAGAGGGTAAGACTGACTAAATAACTCTTACAGCTAGAGGGTAAGAATGACTAAACTCTTACAGCTAAAGGGTAAGACTGACTAAATAACTCTTACAGCTAGAGGGTAAGAATGACTTAATAACGCTTACAGCTAGAGGGTAAGACTGACTAAATAACTCTTACAGCTAGAGGGTAAGACTGACTAAATAACTCTTACAGCTAAAGGGTAAGAATGACTAACTCTTACAGCTAGAGGGTAAGACTGACTAAATAACTCTTACAGCTAGAGGGTAAGACTGACTAAATAACTCTTACAGCTAGAGGGTAAGACTGACTAAATAACTCTTACAGCTAGAGGGTAAGACTGACTAAATAACTCTTACAGCTAGAGGGTAAGACTGACTAAATAACTCTTACAGCTAGAGGGTAAGACTGACTAAATAACTCTTACAGCTAAAGGGTAAGAATGACTAACTAACTATTACAGCTAGAGGGTAAGAATGACTAACTAACTATTACAGCTAGAGGGTAAGACTGACTAAATAACTCTTACAGCTACAGGGTAAGACTGACTAAATAACTCTTACAGCTAGAGGGTAAGAATGACTAAATAACTCTTACAGCTAGAGGGTAAGACTGACTAAATAACTCTTACAGCTAGAGGGTAAGACTGACTAAATAACTTACAGCTAAAGGGTAAGACTGACTAAATAACTCTTACAGCTAGAGGGTAAGAATGACTAAATAACTCTTACAGCTAGAGGGTAAGACTGACTAAATAACTCTTACAGCTAGAGGGTAAGACTGACTAAATAACTCTTACAGCTAGAGGGTAAGACTGACTAAATAACTCTTACAGCTAAAGGGTAAGAATGACTAAACTCTTACAGCTAAAGGGTAAGACTGACTAAATAACTCTTACAGCTAGAGGGTAAGACTGACTAAATAACTTACAGCTAAAGGGTAAGACTGACTAAATAACTCTTACAGCTAGAGGGTAAGAATGACTAAATAACTCTTACAGCTAGATGGTAAGACTGACTAAATAACTCTTACAGCTAGAGGGTAAGACTGACTAACTAACTCTTACAGCTAGAGGGTAAAACTGACTAAATAACTCTTACAGCTAGAGGGTAAGACTGACTAAATAACTCTTACAGCTAAAGGGTAAGACTGACTAAATAACTCTTACAGCTAGAGGGTAAGAATGACTTAATAACTCTTACAGCTAGAGGGTAAGACTGACTAAATAACTCTTACAGCTAGAGGGTAAGACTGACTAACTAACTCTTACAGCTAAAGGGTAAGACTGACTAACTAACTCTTACAGCTAGAGGGTAAGACTGACTAAAAAACTCTTACAGCTAGAGGGTAAGAATGACTAAATAACTCTTACAGCTAAAGGGTAAGAATGACTAACTCTTACAGCTAGAGGGTAAGACTGACTAACTAAATAACTCTTACAGCTAGAGGGTAAGAATGACTAACTAACTCTTATAGTTAAAGGGTAAGACTGACTAAATAACTCTTACAGCTAGAGGGTAAGACTGACTAAATAACTCTTACAGCTAGAGGGTAAGAATGACTAACTAACTCTTACAGTTAAAGGGTAAGACTGACTAACTAACTCTTACAGCTAAAGGGTAAGAATGACTAACTCTTACAGCTAGAGGGTAAGAATGACTAAATAACTCTTACAGCTAGAGGGTAAGACTGACTAAATAACTCTTACAGCTAGAGGGTAAGACTGACTAACTAACTAACTCTTACAGCTAGAGGGTAAGACTGACTAACTAACTAACTCTTACAGCTAGAGGGTAAGAATGACTAAATAACTCTTACAGCTAGAGGGTAAGACTGACTAAATAACTCTTACAGCTAGAGGGTAAGACTGACTAACTAACTAACTCTTACAGCTAGAGGGTAAGACTGACTAAATAACTCTTACAGCTAGAGGGTAAGACTGACTAAATAACTCTTACAGCTAGAGGGTAAGAATGACTAAATAACTCTTACAGCTAAAGGGTAAGACTGACTAAATAACTCTTACAGCTAGAGGGTAAGACTGACTAAATAACTCTTACAGCTAGAGGGTAAGACTGACTAAATAACTCTTACAGCTAGAGGGTAAGACTGACTAAATAACTCTTACAGCTAGAGGGTAAGAATGACTAAATAACTCTTACAGCTAGAGGGTAAGACTGACTAAATAACTCTTACAGCTAGAGGGTAAGACTGACTAAATAACTCTTACAGCTAGAGGGTAAGACTGACTAAATAACTCTTACAGCTAAAGGGTAAGAATGACTAAACTCTTACAGCTAAAGGGTAAGACTGACTAAATAACTCTTACAGCTAGAGGGTAAGACTGACTAAATAACTTACAGCTAAAGGGTAAGACTGACTAAATAACTCTTACAGCTAGAGGGTAAGAATGACTAAATAACTCTTACAGCTAGATGGTAAGACTGACTAAATAACTCTTACAGCTAGAGGGTAAGACTGACTAACTAACTCTTACAGCTAGAGGGTAAGACTGACTAAATAACTCTTACAGCTAGAGGGTAAGACTGACTAAATAACTCTTACAGCTAAAGGGTAAGACTGACTAAATAACTCTTACAGCTAGAGGGTAAGAATGACTTAATAACTCTTACAGCTAGAGGGTAAGACTGACTAAATAACTCTTACAGCTAGAGGGTAAGACTGACTAACTAACTCTTACAGCTAAAGGGTAAGACTGACTAAATAACTCTTACAGCTAGAGGGTAAGACTGACTAAAAAACTCTTACAGCTAGAGGGTAAGAATGACTAAATAACTCTTACAGCTAAAGGGTAAGAATGACTAACTCTTACAGCTAGAGGGTAAGACTGACTAACTAAATAACTCTTACAGCTATAGGGTAAGAATGACTAACTAACTCTTATAGTTAAAGGGTAAGACTGACTAAATAACTCTTACAGCTAGAGGGTAAGACTGACTAAATAACTCTTACAGCTAGAGGGTAAGAATGACTAACTAACTCTTACAGTTAAAGGGTAAGACTGACTAACTAACTCTTACAGCTAAAGGGTAAGAATGACTAACTCTTACAGCTAGAGGGTAAGAATGACTAAATAACTCTTACAGCTAGAGGGTAAGACTGACTAAATAACTCTTACAGCTAGAGGGTAAGACTGACTAACTAACTAACTCTTACAGCTAGAGGGTAAGACTGACTAACTAACTAACTCTTACAGCTAGAGGGTAAGAATGACTAAATAACTCTTACAGCTAGAGGGTAAGACTGACTAAATAACTCTTACAGCTAGAGGGTAAGACTGACTAACTAACTAACTCTTACAGCTAGAGGGTAAGACTGACTAAATAACTCTTACAGCTAGAGGGTAAGACTGACTAAATAACTCTTACAGCTAGAGGGTAAGAATGACTAAATAACTCTTACAGCTAAAGGGTAAGAATGACTAACTCTTACAGCTAAAGGGTAAGACTGACTAAATAACTTACAGCTAAAGGGTAAGACTGACTAAATAACTCTTACAGCTAGAGGGTAAGAATGACTAAATAACTCTTACAGCTAGAGGGTAAGACTGACTAAATAACTCTTACAGCTAGAGGGTAAGAATGACTAAATAACTCTTACAGCTAGAGGGTAAGACTGACTAAATAACTCTTACAGCTAGAGGGTAAGAATGACTAAATAACTCTTACAGCTAGAGGGTAAGACTGACTAAATAACTCTTACAGCTAAAGGGTAAGAATGACTAACTCTTACAGCTAAAGGGTAAGACTGACTAAATAACTCTTACAGCTAGAGGGTAAGACTGACTAAATAACTCTTACAGCTAGAGGGTAAGACTGACTAAATAACTCTTACAGCTAGAGGGTAAGAATGACTAAATAACTCTTACAGCTAAAGGGTAAGAATGACTAACTCTTACAGCTAAAGGGTAAGACTGACTAAATTACTTACAGCTAAAGGGTAAGACTGACTAAATAACTCTTACAGCTAGAGGGTAAGAATGACTAAATAACTCTTACAGCTAGAGGGTAAGACTGACTAAATAACTCTTACAGCTAGAGGGTAAGACTGACTAAATAACTCTTACAGCTAGAGGGTAAGACTGACTAAATAACTTACAGCTAAAGGGTAAGACTGACTAAATAACCCTTACAGCTAGAGGGTAAGAATGACTAACTCTTACAGCTAAAGGGTAAGACTGACTAAATAACTCTTACAGCTAGAGGGTAAGAATGACTAAATAACTCTTACAGCTAGAGGGTAAGACTGACTAAATAACTCTTACAGCTAGAGGGTAAGAATGACTAACTCTTACAGCTAAAGGGTAAGACTGACTAAATAACTCTTACAGCTAGATGGTAAGACTGACTAAATAACTCTTACAGCTAGAGGGTAAGAATGACTAAATAACTCTTACAGCTAGAGGGTAAGACTGACTAACTATCTCTTACTGCTGGAGGGTAAGACTGACTAAATAACTCTTACAGCTTGAGGGTAATAATGACTAAATAAGTCTTACAGCTAAAGGGTAAGAATCACTAACTCTTACAGCTAGAGGGTAAGAATGACTAACTAACTCTTACAGCTAAAGGGTAAGACTGACTAACTCTTACAGCTAGAGGGTAAGACTGACTAACTCTTACAGCTAAAGGGTAAGACTGACTAACTAACTCTTACAGCTAAAGGGTAAGACTGACTAACTCTTACAGCTAGAGGGTAAGACTGACTAACTAACTCTTACAGCTAGAGGGTAAGACTGACTAACTAACTCTTACAGCTAGAGGGTAAGACTGACTAACTAACTCTTACAGCTAGAGGGTAAGACTGACTGACTAACTAACTCTTACAGCTAGAGGGTAAGACTGACTAAATAACTCATACAGCTAGAGGGTAAGAATGACTAACTCTTACAGCTAGAGGGTAAGACTGACTAAATAACTCTTACAGCTAAAGGGTAAGAATGACTAACTAACTCTTACAGTTAAAGGGTAAGACTGACTAACTAACTCTTACAGCTAGAGGGTAAGACTGACTAACTAACTCTTACAGCTAGAGGGTAAGACTGACTAACTAACTCTTACAGCTAGAGGGTAAGACTGACTAACTCTTACAGCTAGAGGGTAAGACTGACTAATTACTGTCATTAATATGTTCTTTCACCCGTTTCCTAATTAAAACACTGATTACATTTTGAACGCACTATAATGTTACAAAACATTACATAACATTGTGTTTCTTGTTTTGCTAAGGTGCCTGCAACCAGATGTGTCCCCTCATTGATCAGAAGCTTGAGAACACTGACAGGTATATTATTCAGCTTACACCTTACCGACTGACTGGTTTACTGACCGACTGACTGGCTGGTTGACTGACTGGCTGGGTGACTTACTGGCTGGTTGACTGACTGGCTGGTTGACTGACTGGCTGGTTGACTGGCTGACTGGCTGGTAGAATGACTGACTGACTGGCTGGCTGGTTGACTGACTGACTGGTTGACTGACTGACTGACTGACTGAATGACTGGTTGACTGACTGACTGACTGGTTGAATGACTGACTGACTGAATGGTTGACTGACTGGCTGGTTGACTGACTGGCTGGTTGACTGACTGGCTGGTTGAATGACTGACTGGCTGGTTGAATGACTGACTGACTGGTTGAATGACTGACTGGCTGGTTGACTGACTGACTGGCTGGCTGGTTGACTGACTGACTGGCTGGTTGAATGACTGACTGACTGAGTGGTTGACTGACTGACTGACTGGTTGACTGACTGACTGACTGGTTGATTGATTGACTGACTGGTTGAATGACTGACTGACTGGTTGAATGACTGACTGGTTGAATGACTGACTGACTGGTTGACTGACTGACTGACTGACTGGTTGAATGGCTGGTTGACTGACTGGCTGGCTGGTTGACTGACTGACTGACTGGTTGAATGACTGACTGACTGGTTGGTTGACTGACAGGCTGGTTGGTTGACTGACAGGCTGGTTGGTTGACTTACTGACTGACTGGTTGAATGACTGACTGTTTGACTGACTGACTGGCTGGCTGGTTGCCTGACTGGTTGAATGACTGACTGACTTGTTGAATGACTGACTGACTGGTTGACTGACTGACTGACTGGTTGACTGACTGACTGACTGACTGGTTGACTGACTGACTGACTGGTTGACTGACTGACTGACTGGTTGACTGGCTGGTTGAATGACTGACTGACTGGTTGAATGACTGACTGGCTGGTTGAATGACTGACTGGCTGGTTGACTGACTGGTTGACTGACTGGTTGAATGACTGACTGACTGGTTGACTGACTGGCTGGTTGACTGACTGGCTGGTTGACTGACTGGCTGGTTTAATGACTGGCTGGTTGACTGACTGACTGGTTGACTGACTGACTGGCTGGCTGGTTGACTGACTGGCTGGTTGGTTGACTGACTGACTGGTTGAATGACTGACTGACTGGTTGAATTACTGACTGGCTGGTTGACTGACTGGCTGGTTGAATTACTGACTGACTGGCTGGCTGGTTGACTGACTGACTGGCTGGCTGGTTGACTGACTGGCTGGTTGGTTGACTGACTGACTGGTTGAATGACTGACTGTTTGACTGACTGTTTGACTGGTTGACTGACTGACTGACTGACTGGCTGGTTGACTGACTGACTGACTGACTGGTTGAATGACTGCCTGACTGGTTGAATGACTGACTGACTGGTTGAATGACTGACTGACTGGTTGAATGACTGACTGGCTGGTTGACTGACTGGCTGACTTGCTGGTTGACTGACTGACTGACTGACTGGTTGAATGACTGACTGACTGACTGGTTGACTGACTGGCTGACTGACTGGTTGAATGACTGACTGACTGACTGGTTGACTGACTGGCTGACTGACTGGTTGAATGACTGACTGATTGACTGACTGACTGACTGGTTGAATGACTGACTGACTGGTTGAATGACTGACTGACTGGTTGAATGACTGGCTGACTGACTGGTTGAATGACTGGCTGACTGACTGGTTGAATGACTGACTGACTGGTTGACTGACTGGCTGACTGACTGGTTGAATGACTGGCTGACTGACTGGTTGAATGACTGACTGACTGGTTGAATGACTGACTGCCTGGTTGACTGACTGGTTGACTTGCTGGTTGACTGACTGACTGACTGACTGGTTGAATGACTGCCTGACTGATTGAATGACTGACTGACTTGCTGGTTGACTGACTGACTGACTGACTGGTTGAATGACTGCCTGACTGGTTGAATGACTGACTGACTGGTTGAATGACTGACTGACTGACTGGTTGAATGACTGACTGACTGGTTGACTGACTAGCTGACTGACTGGTTGAATGACTGACTGACTGGTTGACTGACTAGCTGACTGACTGGTTGAATGACTGGCTGACTGACTGGTTGAATGACTGACTGACTGGTTGAATGACTGACTGCCTGGTTGACTGACTGGCTGACTTGCTGGTTGACTGACTGACTGACTGACTGGTTGAATGACTGCCTGACTTGCTGGTTGACTGACTGACTGACTGACTGTTTGAATGACTGCCTGACTGGTTGAATGACTGCCTGACTGGTTGAATGACTGACTGACTGGTTGAATGACTGACTGGTTGACTGACTGACTGACTGGCTGGTTGAATGACTGACTGACTGGTTGACTGACTGGCTGGTTGACTGACTGGCTGACTGACTGGTTGACTGACTGGCTGACTGACTGGTTGAATGACTGACTGACTGACTGGTAGAATGACTGACTGACTGACTGGTTGAATGACTGACTGACTGGTTGACTGACTGGCTGGTTGACTGACTGGCTGACTGACTGGTTGACTGACTGGTTGACTGACTGGCTGACTGGCTGGTTGAATGACTGACTGACTGACTGGTTGAATGACTGACTGACTGGTTGAATGACTGACTGACTGGTTGAATGACTGACTGGTTGGCTGACTGACTGGTTGAATGACTGACTGGTTGACTGACTGGCTGACTGACTGACTGGTTGACTGACTGGCTGACTGACTGGTTGAATGACTGACTGACTGACTGGTTGAATGACTGACTGACTGACTGGTTGAATGACTGACTGACTGGTTGACTGACTGGCTGGTTGACTGACTGGCTGACTGACTGGTTGACTGACTGGTTGACTGACTGGCTGACTGGCTGGTTGAATGACTGACTGACTGACTGGTTGAATGACTGACTGACTGGTTGAATGACTGACTGACTGGTTGACTGACTGGCTGACTGACTGGTTGACTGACTGGCTGACTTGCTGGTTGAATGACTGACTGGTTGAATGACTGACTGACTGGTTGAATGACTGACTGACTGGTTGAATGACTGACTGACTGACTGGTTGAATGACTGACTGACTGGTTGACTGACTAGCTGACTGACTGGTTGAATGACTGACTGACTGGTTGACTGACTAGCTGACTGACTGGTTGAATGACTGGCTGACTGACTGGTTGAATGACTGACTGACTGGTTGAATGACTGACTGCCTGGTTGACTGACTGGCTGACTTGCTGGTTGACTGACTGACTGACTGACTGGTTGAATGACTGCCTGACTTGCTGGTTGACTGACTGACTGACTGACTGTTTGAATGACTGCCTGACTGGTTGAATGACTGCCTGACTGGTTGAATGACTGACTGACTGGTTGAATGACTGACTGGTTGACTGACTGACTGACTGGCTGGTTGAATGACTGACTGACTGGTTGACTGACTGGCTGGTTGACTGACTGGCTGACTGACTGGTTGACTGACTGGCTGACTGACTGGTTGAATGACTGACTGACTGACTGGTAGAATGACTGACTGACTGACTGGTTGAATGACTGACTGACTGGTTGACTGACTGGCTGGTTGACTGACTGGCTGACTGACTGGTTGACTGACTGGTTGACTGACTGGCTGACTGGCTGGTTGAATGACTGACTGACTGACTGGTTGAATGACTGACTGACTGGTTGAATGACTGACTGACTGGTTGACTGACTGGCTGACTGACTGGTTGACTGACTGGCTGACTTGCTGGTTGAATGACTGACTGGTTGAATGACTGACTGACTGGTTGAATGACTGACTGACTGGTTGAATGACTGACTGACTGACTGACTGGTTGAATGACTGACTGACTGACTGGTTGAATGACTGACTGACTGGTTGAATGACTGACTGACTGGTTGACTGACTGGCTGACTGACTGGTTGAATGACTGGCTGACTGACTGGTTGAATGACTGACTGCCTGGTTGACTGACTGGCTGACTTGCTGGTTGACTGACTGACTGACTGACTGACTGGTTGAATGACTGCCTGACTGATTGAATGACTGACTGACTTGCTGGTTGACTGACTGACTGACTGACTGGTTGAATGACTGCCTGACTGGTTGAATGACTGACTGACTGGTTGAATGACTGACTGACTGACTGGTTGAATGACTGACTGACTGGTTGAATGACTGACTGACTGGTTGAATGACTGACTGGTTGGCTGACTGACTGGTTGAATGACTGACTGGTTGACTGACTGGCTGACTGACTGACTGGTTGACTGACTGGCTGACTGACTGGTTGAATGACTGACTGACTGGTTGACTGACTGGCTGGTTGACTGACTGGCTGACTGACTGGTTGACTGACTGGTTGACTGACTGGCTGACTGGCTGGTTGAATGACTGACTGACTGACTGGTTGAATGACTGACTGACTGGTTGAATGACTGACTGACTGGTTGACTGACTGGCTGACTGACTGGTTGACTGACTGGCTGACTTGCTGGTTGAATGACTGACTGACTGGTTGAATGACTGACTGCCTGGTTGAATGACTGACTGACTGGTTGAATGACTGACTGACTGACTGGTTGAATGACTGACTGACTGACTGGTTGAATGACTGACTGACTGGTTGAATGACTGACTGACTGGTTGACTGACTAGCTGACTGACTGGTTGAATGACTGGCTGACTGACTGGTTGAATGACTGACTGACTGGTTGAATGACTGACTGCCTGGTTGACTGACTGGCTGACTTGCTGGTTGACTGACTGACTGACTGACTGGTTGAATGACTGCCTGACTTGCTGGTTGACTGACTGACTGACTGACTGTTTGAATGACTGACTGACTGACTGTTTGAATGACTGCCTGACTGGTTGAATGACTGACTGACTGGTTGAATGACTGACTGACTGACTGGTTGACTGACTGACTGACTGACTGGTTGAATGACTGACTGACTGGTTGACTGACTGGCTGGTTGACTGACTGGCTGACTGACTGGTTGACTGACTGGCTGACTGACTGGTTGAATGACTGACTGACTGACTGGTTGAATGACTGACTGACTGACTGGTTGAATGACTGACTGACTGGTTGACTGACTGGCTGGTTGACTGACTGGCTGATTGACTGGTTGACTGACTGGTTGACTGACTGGCTGACTGGCTGGTTGAATGACTGACTGACTGACTGGTTGAATGACTGACTGACTGGTTGAATGACTGACTGACTGGTTGACTGACTGGCTGACTGACTGGTTGACTGACTGGCTGACTTGCTGGTTGAATGACTGACTGGTTGAATGACTGACTGACTGGTTGAATGACTGACTGACTGGTTGAATGACTGACTGACTGACTGACTGACTGGTTGAATGACTGACTGACTGACTGGTTGAATGACTGACTGACTGGTTGAATGACTGACTGACTGGTTGACTGACTGGCTGACTGACTGGTTGACTGACTGGCTGACTTGCTGGTTGACTGACTGCCTGACTGGTTGAATGACTGACTGACTGGTTGAATGACTGACTGACTGACTGGTTGACTGACTGACTGACTGACTGGTTGAATGACTGACTGACTGGTTGAATGACTGACTGGTTGACTGACTGGCTGACTGACTGGTTGAATGACTGACTGGTTGACTGACTGGCTGACTGACTGACTGGTTGACTGGTTGACTGACTGGCTGACTGACTGGTTGAATGACTGACTGGTTGAATGACTGACTGACTGGTTGAATGACTGACTGACTGGTTGACTGACTGGCTGGTTGACTGACTGGCTGACTGACTGGTTAAATGACTGACTGACTGGTTGACTGACTGGCTGACTGGCTGGTTGAATGACTGACTGACTGACTGGTTGAATGACTGACTGACTGGTTGAATGACTGACTGACTGGTTGAATGACTGGCTGACTGACTTGTTGACTGACTGGCTGACTGACTGGTTGAATGACTGACTGGTTGAATGACTGACTGACTGGCTGGTTGACTGACTGACTGGTTGAATGACTGACTGGTTGAATGACTGACTGACTGACTGGTTGAATGGCTGACTGACTGGTTGAATGACTGACTGACTGGTTGAATGACTGACTGACTGGTTGAATGACTGACTGACTGGCTGGCTGGCTGGCTGACTGACTGGTTGACTGGCTGACTGACTGGCTGACTGACTGGTTGAATGACTGACTGACTGGTTGAATGACTGACTGGTTGAATGACTGACTGGTTGAATGACTGACTGACTGGTTGAATGACTGGCTGACTGACTGACTGACTGGCTGACTGACTGACTGGTTGACTGACTGCCTGACTGGTTGAATGACTGACTGACTGACTGACTGGCTGACTGACTGACTGACTGGTTGACTGACTGGCTGACTGACTGGTTGAATGACTGACTGACTGGTTGAATGACTGACTGCCTGACTGGTTGAATGACTGACTGACTGGTTGAATGACTGGCTGACTGACTGACTGACTGGTTGAATGACTGACTGACTGGTTGAATGACTGACTGACTGACTGGTTGACTGACTGACTGGTTGACTGACTGGCTGACTGACTGGTTGAATGACTGACTGACTGACTGGTTGAATGACTGACTGACTGGTTGAATGACTGACTGACTGGTTGACTGACTGGCTGGTTGACTGGCTGACTGGCTGGTAGAATGACTGACTGACTGGTTGAATGACTGACTGACTGGTTGAATGACTGCCTGACTGGTTGAATGACTGACTGATTGACTGACTGACTGACTGGTTGACTGACTGGCTGACTTGCTGGTTGACTGACTGACTGCCTGACTGGTTGAATGACTGCCTGACTGGTTGAATGACTGCCTGACTGGTTGAATGACTGACTGATTGACTGACTGACTGACTGGTTGACTGACTGACTGACTGGTTGACTGACTGGCTGGTTGACTGACTGGCTGACTGACTGGTTGAATGACTGACTGACTGACTTGCTGGTTGACTGACTGACTGACTTGTTGACTGACTGACTGACTGGTTGACTGACTGGCTGGTTGACTGGCTGACTGGCTGGTAGAATGGCTGGCTGGTTGACTGACTGACTGGTTGATTGACTGGCTGGTTGACCTACTGGCTGGTTGACTGACTGGTTGATTGACTGACTGGCTGGTTGACTGACTGACTGGTTGAATGACTGGCTGGTTGACTGACTGGCTGGTTGACTGACTGACTGACTGGTTGAATGACTGACTGACTGACTGACTGGTTGAATGACTGACTGACTGGTTGAATGACTGACTGACTGACTGACTGACTGGTTGACTAACTGACTGACTGGTTGACTGACTGACTGACTGGTTGACTGACTGACTGGTTGACTGACTGACTGGCTGGCTGGTTGACTGGCTGGCTGGTTGACTGACTGGCTGGTTGACTGACTGACTGGTTGAGTGACTGACTGGTTGAATGACTGGCTGGTTGACTGACTGACTGGTTGACTGACTGACTGACTGGTTGACTGACTGGCTGGTTGAATGACTGGCTGGTTGACTGGTTGACTGACTGGCTGGTTGACTGACTGACTGGTTGACTGACTGACTGGCTGGTTGAATGACTGGCTGGTTGACTGACTGGCTGGTTGAGTGACTGACTGGTTGAATGACTGACTGGCTGGTTGAATGACTGGCTGGTTGACTGACTGGCTGGTTGACTGGTTGACTGACTGGCTGGTTGACTGACTGACTCCTGTGTTTCAGGAAGCATTCGGAGTTGTCAGAGCTGAATGTGAAGTTGATGGAGGCTCTGTCTCTTTATGCTAAGCTTATGAATGAGGACTATGCCATGTACACCAAGCTGCAGACCCAGCAGTATTACATGCATCAATCTGCCAACACAGCACAACCGGTAGGTCACTCCATCTCTCTCTCACCCTCTCTCGCTCTTTCTCTAAATGCGGCCTGCCAATGCACGGTAGAAAGATACAAATGGAACGCTGGTGTTATGGATCATGTCTTTTTGAACGGTGTTGAACGAAGACACTGTTTTCTCTAAGGAAAGGAGGGAGACTTTTATATACAGGTTCTGGAAACAGAAGGCAGTGGTAAACGTGGGAGGGTTGAGAGAGACTACAAGTTCAAAGACAGCCTACTTTTCTATAGCCTCCTCAAGGGAGAGAGAAACATAGCTAGACTGTTGTTTTTCTATTAAACTCAATGCTGCTATTGTTTTTAATTTGGTAAAGCAGCTTGTGTTTCTTAACCAGGCAAAGGGTAGAAAACTAGAAGGCTGGTGGTGACTGGTTAGCTACAGGGAAGCAATTACTGACTTAGCAGACGACCGCCACCAGTTTGTGATAGTAGTAAGGATGCTATTTGACAAGCCCACCATCGTCTTCAACTTTTTAATGAGGTAGCTTAAGCTACGAATATGAATTTATAATTTCCCATGTTTTTTGGGGGTTAAAGCCGATTGTGTGTGAAACGGTATGCACATTATTTAATTTGGTCATATAAATATTAACATTTTGAATTTTGTGTAATGTCAGTAGCCTAGTCAAATTGCTTTCGAAAAGTATTCAGACCCCTTGACTTTTTTAATTTTTGTTTTTTTTAATTTCATCTTTATTTAACCAGGTAAGAAGCCAGTTGAGAACAAGTTCTCATTTACAACTGCGACCTGGCCAAGATAAAGCAAAGCAGTGCGGTAAAAACAACAAAACAGAGTTACATATGGGGTAAAAAAACATAAAGTCAAAAATACAACAGAAAATATATATACAGTGTGTGCAAATGTAGCAAGTTATGGAGGTAAGGCAATAAATAGGCCATAGTGCAAAATAATTACAATTAGTATTAACACTGGAATGCTAGATGTGCAAGAGATTATGTGCAAATAGAGATACTGGGGTGCAAAAGAGCAAAATAAATAACAATATAGGGATGAGGTAGTTGGGTGGGCTAATTTCAGATGGGCTGTGTACAGGTGCAGTGATCGGTAAGGTGCTCTGACAACTGATGCTTAAAGTTATTGAGGGAGATAAGAGTCTCCAGCTTCAGAGATTTTTGCAATTCGTTCCAGTCATTGGCAGCAGAGAACTGGAAGGAATGGCGGCCAAAGGAGGTGTTGGCTTTGGGAATGACCAGTGAGATATACCTGCTGGAGCGCAGACTACGGGTGGGTGCTGCTATGGTGACCAATGAGCTAAGATAAGGCGGGGATTTGCCTAGCAGTGATTTATAGATGGCCTGGAGCCAGTGGGTTTGACGACGAATATGTAGTGAGGACCAGCCAACAAGAGCGTACAGGTCACAGTGGTGGGTAGTATATGGGGCTTTGGAGACAAAACGGATGGCACTGTGATAGACTACATCCAATTTGCTGAGTAGAGTGTTGGAGGCTATTTTGTAAATGACATCGCCGAAGTCAAGGATCGGTAGGATAGTCAGTTTTACGAGGGCATGTTTGGCAGCATGAGTGAAGGAGGCTTTGTTGCGAAATAGGAAGCCGATTCTAGATTTAACTTTGGATTGGAGATTCTTAATGTGAGTCTGGGAGGAGAGTTTACAGTCTAACCAGACACCTAGGTATTTGTAGTTGTCCACATACTCTAGGTCAGACCCGTCGAGAGTGGGGATTCTAGTCGGGTGGGCGGGTGCCAGCAGCGTTCGATTGAAGAGCATGCATTTAGTTTTACTAGTGTTTAAGAGCAGTTGGAGGCTACTGAAGGAGTGTTGTATGGCATTGAAGCTTGTTTGGAGGTTTGTTAACACAGTGTCCAATGAAGGGCCAGATGTATACAAAATGGTGTCGTCTGCGTAGAGGTGGATCTGAGAGTCACCAGCAGCAAGAGCGACATCATTGATATACACAGAGAAAAGAGTCGGCCCAAGAATTGAACCCTGTGGCACCCCCATAGAGACTGCCATAGGTCCAGACAACAGGCCCTCCGATTTGACACATTGAACTCTATCTGAGAAGTAGTTGGTGAACCAGGCGAGGCAGTCATTTGAGAAACCAAGGCTATTTAGTCTGCCAATAAGAATGCGGTGGTTGACAGAGTCGAAAGCCTTGGCCAGGTCGATGAAGACGGCTGCACAGTACTGTCTATTATCGATCGCGGTTATAATATCGTTTAGGACCTTGAGCGTGGCTGAAGTGCACCCATGACCAGCTCGGAAACCGGATTGCATAGCGGAGAAGGTACGGTGGGATTCGAAATGGTCGGTGATCTGTTTGTTAACTTGGCTTTCAAATACTTTCGAAAGGCAGGGCAGGATGGATATAGGTCTGTAGCAGTTTGGATCTAGAGTGTCACCCCCTTTGAAGAGGGGGATGACCGCGGCAGCTTTCCAATCTCTGGGGATCTCAGACGTTACGAAAGAGAGGTTGAACAGGCTAGTAATAGGGGTTGCGACAATTTCGGCGGCTAGTTTTAGAAAGAAAGGGTCCAGATTGTCTAGCCCAGCTGATTTGTAGGGGTCCAGATTTTGCAGCTCTTTCAGAACATTTTCCACATTTTGTTACGTTACATCCTTAATCTAAAATTAATCAAATACAAATGTTTCCTCATCAATCTACACACAATACCCCATAATGACCCAATACCCCATAATGACCCAATACCCCATAATGACCCAATACCCCATAATGACCCAATAACCCATTTATAAAAAATATATAAAGATACCTTGTTTACATTAGTATTCAGACCCTTTGCTATGAGATTCGAAATTGAGGTCAGGTGCATCCTGTTTCCATTGATCATCCTTGAGATGTTTCTACAACTTGATTGGAGTCCACCTGTGGCAAATTCAATTGATTGGACATGATTTGGAAAGGCACACACCTGTCTATATAAGGTCCCACAGTTGACAGTGCATGTCAGAGCAAAAACCAAGCCATGAGGTCGAAGGAATTGTCCATAGAGCTCAGAGACAGGATTGTGTTGAGGCAAAGATCTGGGGAAGGGTACCAAAAAATGTCTGCAGCGTTGAAGGTCCCCAAGAACACAGTGGCCCCCATCATTCTTAAATGGAAGAAGTTTGGAACCACCAAGACTCTTCCTAGAGCTGGCCACCCGGCCAAACTGAGCAATAGGGGGAGAAGGGCCTTGGTCAAGGAGGTGACCAAGAACCCGATGGTCACTCTGACAGAGCTCCAGAGTTCCTCTGCTATAACAGCCTCCACTCTTCTGGGAAGGCTTTCCACTAGATGTTGGAACATTGCTGCGGGCACTTGCTTCCATTCATTCATTGCATTCCAATTCATCCCGAAGGTGTTCGATGGAGTTGAGGTCAGGGCTCTGTGCAGGCCAGTCAAGTTCTTCCACACCAGTCTCGACAAAACATTTCTGTATGGACCTCGCTTTGTGCCCAGGGGCATTGTCATGCTGAAACAGGAAAGGACCTTCCCCAGACTGTTGCCACAAAGTTGGAAGCACAGAATCGTTCACTGGAACTAAGGGGCCCAGCCCGAAACATTATTCCTCCTCCACCAAACTTTACAGTTGGCACTATGCATTCGGACAGGTAGCGTTCTCCTGACAGCCGCCAAACCCAGATCCGTCGGACTGCCAAATGGTGAAGTGTGATTCATCCCTCCAGAGAACGCGTTTCCAGTGCTACAGAGTCCAATGGTGGCGAGCTTTACACCACTCCAGCCAACGCTTTGCATTGCGCATGGTGATCTTAGGTTTGTGGGCGGCTGCTCGGCCATGGAAACCCATTTCATGAAGCTCCCGACAAACAGTTATTGTGCTGATGTTGCTTTTAGAGGCAGTTTGGAACTCAGTAGTGAGTGTTGCAACCTAAGAGAAACGATTTTACCCACTACGCGCTTCAGCACACTGCGGTTCCGTTCTGTGAGCTTGTGTGGCCTTCCACGTCTCGGCTGAGCCGTTGTTGCTCCGAGATGTTTCCACTTCATTTACATTTTTAGTCATTTAGCAGACGCTCTTATCCAGAGCAACTTACAGTTAAGTGAGTGCATACATTTTCATACTGGCCCCCTGTGGGAATTGAACCCACAACCCTGGCGTTGCAAACGCCATGCTCTACCAACTGAGCTACATCCCTGCCGGCCATTCCCTCCCCTACCCTGGACGACGCTGGCTAATTGTGCGCCGCCCCATGGGTCTCCCGGTCGCGGCCGGCTACGACAGAGCCTGGATTCGAACCAGGATCTAGTGGCACAGCTAGCACTGCGATGCAGTGCCTTAGACCACTGCGCCACTCGGGAGACACTTCATAATAACAGCACTTACAGTTGAGCGGGGCAACTCTAGCAGGGCAGAAATTTGACAAACAGACTTGTTGGAAAGGTGGCATCCTATGACGGTGCCACATTGATAGTCACTGAGCTCTTCAGTAAGGCCATTCTACTGCCAATGTTTGTCTATGGAGATTGCATGGCTGTGTGCTCGATTTTATCCACCTGTCAGCAACGGGTGTGGCTGAAATAGCCGAATCCACTAATTTGAAGGTGTCCACATAGTTTTGTGTGTGTATATATAGTGTGTGTGTGTTCGTTCCCTCAGGTGTACCCGGGGCAGACTGGAGGGTCCTATGGGATGAGCGGTCCAGGAGGGGTTCAGCAGGGATACAGTGTTTCTCTGGAGCAGATACAGACTGGCCAGCCAGCACCCAGGTGACTTTCCTCACAGCTATTCACACACCTAACCCTAACCTAACCCTAACCCAGCTATTCACACACCTAACCCTAACCTAACCCTAACCTAACCCTAACCCAGCTATTCACACACCTAACCCTAACCTAACCCTAACCCTAACCTAACCCTAACCCAGCTATTCACACACCTAACCCTAACCTAACCCTAACCCTAACCCAGCTATTCACACACCTAACCCTAACCTAACCCTAACCCTAACCCAGCTATTCACACACCTAACCCTAACCTAACCCTAACCTAACCCTAACCCAGCTATTCACACACCTAACCCTAACCTAACCCTAACCTAACCCAGCTATTCAAAAAACCTAACCCTAACCCTAACCCAGCTATTCACACACCTAACCCTAACCTAACCCTAACCTAACCCTAACCCAGCTATTCACACACCTAACCCTAACCTAACCCTAACCCAGCTATTCACACACCTAACCCTAACCTAACCCTAACTGGATCTACACAAATGGAGCCCATGGAAATCAGTTTGCGTCGCGTTCCAAAAATTCAGCCGCACAAATGTACGTAGAACTATGTAGAGAGCGACGCTAACAGACCTCAGTTTGCTCCGTTTGTGTAGATCCAGTTAGGGTTAGGTTAGGGTTAGGTGACTATGTAGATCCCTTTACCCACTGTGTGTGTGTGTGTGTTCCAGTGATGTCCACATGTACATGGGCCAGCCTCCAGTCTACAGTCCAGCTGCAGAGGGCATGTCCTACCAGCCTCCAGCCAATCAGCCGTCCAGCTACAACTCCACCCCCAACCCTGGCCTGAGCCTTCCACCCACTCCTGACACACAGCAGCACCCGTACCCCGAGAAGGCTCTTCTATAGAACACACTACACTACACACAGCAGCACCCGTACCCCGAGAAGGCTCTTCTATAGAACACACTACACTACACACAGCAGCACCCGTACCCCGAGAAGGCTCTTCTATAGAACACACTACACTACACACAGCAGCACCCGTACCCCGAGAAGGCTCTTCTATAGAACACACTACACTACACACAGCAGCACCCGTACCCCGAGAAGGCTCTTCTATAGAACACACTACACTACACACAGCAGCACCCGTACCCCGAGAAGGCTCTTCTATAGAACACACTACACTACAGACAGCAGCACCCGTACCCCGAGAAGGCTCTTCTATAGAACACACTACACTACACACAACAGCACCCGTACCCCGAGAAGGCTCTTCTATAGAACACACTACACTACAGACAGCAGCACCCGTACCCCGAGAAGGCTCTTCTATAGAACACACTACACTACACACAGCAGCACCCGTACCCCGAGAAGGCTCTTCTATAGAACACACTACACTACACACAGCAGCACCCGTACCCCGAGAAGGCTCTTCTATAGAACACACTACACTACACACAGCAGCACCCGTACCCCGAGAAGGCTCTTCTATAGAACACACGACACTACACACAGCAGCACCCGTACCCCGAGAAGGCTCTTCTATAGAACACACTACACTACACACAGCAGCACCCGTACCCCGAGAAGGCTCTTCTATAGAACACACTACACTACACACAGCAGCACCCGTACCCCGAGAAGGCTCTTCTATAGAACACACTACACTACACACACGCTACACTGCACTACACACACTACAAACTACACACCCACAGCACACACACATTTACAGATACACATGCAGACTTGGACACATTCTGCACACTCAGTCATTTAATCTCACTCACTCACTCACTCTAAAAAGAGCAGAAACATGAAGCCCGTGTGGAGTGTCCCGCATAGGAACAGACTGAGTGATGTTCCACATCATAAAGAGAAGCAGCAACTTGTTTAACTTTTATTTTTTAAAGGAAACTGAAAAACCTTATGCTACTATAGTCTTTCTTATCGTTGCATTGTTTTAGAAATACTAAAGACTGAAGCCACTTTCAGGATAAGAAAATAGTGAAGCATGCAGACATTGTATATATGTACTGTACTGGTAATATGATATTATATATATATATATATATATATATATATATATATATATATATATATATATATATATATATATATATATATATATATATATATATATATATATATATATACAGTACCAGTCAAAAGTTTGGACACCTACTCGTTCCAGGGTTTTTCTTTATTTTTACTATTTTCTACATTGTAGAATAATAGTGAAGACATCAAAACTATGAAATAACACATATGGAATCATGTAGTAACCAAAAAAGTGTTAAACAAATCAAAATATATTTGAGATGTGAGATTCTTCAAAGTAGCCACCCTGAACACTCTTGGCATTCTCTCAACCCGCTTCATGAGGTTGTCACCTGGAATGCATTTCAATTAACAGGTGTGCCTTGTTAAAAGTTAATTTGTGGAATTTCTTTCCTTCTTAATGCGTTTGAGCCAATCAGATGTGTTGTGTCAAGGTAGGGGTGGTATACAGACGATAGCCCTATTTGGTAAAAGACCAAGTCCATATTATGGCAAGAACAGCTCAAATAAGCAAAGAGAAACGACAGTTCATCATTACTTTATGACATGAAGGTCAGTCAATCTGGAAAATATCAAGAACTTTGAAAGTTTCTTCAAGTGCAGTCACAAAAACCATCAAGCGCTATGGTGAAACTGGCTCTCATGAGGACCGCCACAGGAATCGAAGACCCAGAGTTACCTCTGCTGCAGAGGATACGTTCATTAGAATAACTGCACCTCAGATTGCAGGCCAAATAAATGCTTCACAGAGTTCAAGTAACAGACACATCTCAACATCAACTGTTCAGAGGGGATTGAGTGAATCAGGCCTTTGTGGTCGAATTGCTGCAAAGAAACCACTACTAAAGGACACCAATAACAAGAAGAGACTTGCTTGGGCCAAGAAACACGAGCAATGGACATTAGACCGGTGGAAATCTGTCCTTTGGTCTGATAAGTCCACATTTGAGATTTTTGTTTCCAACCACCGTGTCTTTGTGAGATGCAGAGTAGGTGAACTGATGATCTCCGCATGTGTGTTTCCCACCGTGAAGCATGGAGGAGGAGGCGTAATGGTGTGGGGTGCTTTGCTAGTGACACTGTCTGTGATTTATTTAGAATTCAAGGCACACTTAACCAGCATAGCTACCACAGCATTCTGCAGCGATACGCCAACCAATCTGGTTTGCGTTTAGTGGGACTATTATTTGTTTTTCAACAGGACAATGACCCAAAACACACCTCCAGGCTGTGTAAGGGCTATTTGACCAAGGAGAGTGATGGAGGGTTGCATCAGATGACCTTTCATAGTTTTGATGTCTTCACTATTATTATTATGTAGAAAATAGTAAAAATTATGAAAAAACCCTTGGATGAGTAGGTGTGTCCAAACCTTTGACTGGTAGGGTTAGGGTTAGGGTTAACCCTACCCCTAACCCTAACCCTAACCCTGTGTACAGACTGTGTATATATACACACTACTGGTGACATACTACAGTGCGTTCAGAAAGTATTCAGACCCCTTGACTTTTTGATTTTGTTACATTACAGCCTTATTTCAAAATTGATTAAATTACTTTTTTCCCTCATCAATCTACACACAATATCCCATAATGACAAAGCAAAAACAAGTTTTTAGAGATTTTTGCAAATGTATTAAACAATTAAAAAACAAATACCTGGCACCATCCCTACGGTGAAGCATAGTGGTGGCAGCATCATGCTGTGGGGATGTTTTTCAGCGGCAGGGACTGGGAGACTAGTCAGGATCGAGGCAAAGATGAACGGAGCAAAGTACAGAGATCCTTGATGAAAACCTGCTCCAGAGCGCTCAGGACCTCCGACTGGGGCGAAGGTTCACCTTCCAACAGGACAACAATCCTAAGCACACAGCCAAGACAACGCATTAGTTGCTTTGGGACAAGTCTCTGAATGTCCTTGAGTGGCCCAGCCAGAGCCCAGACTTGAACCCAATGGAACATCTCTGGAGAGAACTGAAAATAGCTGTGCAGCGACGCTCCCAATCCAACCTGACAGAGCTTGAGAGGATCTGCATAGAAGAATGGGAGAAACTCCCCAAATACAGGTGTACCAAGCTTGTAGCATCATACCCAAGAAGACTTGAGGCTGTAATCGCTGCCAAAAGTGCTTCAACAAAGTGCTGAGTAAAGTGTCTGAATTCTTATGTAAATGTGATATTTCTGTTTTTTTATATAAAAAGAAAGTCAACTAAGCTGTTTTTGCTTTGTCATTATGGGGTAAAAAAAAGTATTAATCAATTTTAGAATAAGGCTGAAACATAACAAAATGTGGAAAAAGTGAAAGTATACTGTGCTGGTGATATATACTGTACTAGTCATATAATATATAGTATAGTACATATATACTGTACTGGTGATATATACTGTACTAGTCATATGATATAGTATAGTACATATATACTGTACTGTTGATATATACTGTACTAGTCATATGATATAGTATAGTACATATATACTGTACTAGTCATGATATAGTATAGTACATTTATACTGTACTGGTGATATATACTGTACTATTCATATGATATAGTATAGTACATATATACTGTATTGTTGATATATACTGTACTAGTCATATGATATAGTATAGTACATATATACTGTACTAGTCATGATATAGTATAGTACATATATACTGTACTAGTCATATGATATAGTATAGTACATATATACTGTACTAGTCATAGGATAGTGTGTGTGTGTGTGTGTGTGTCTGTTTATGTATATATACATAAATACACACACTACATACACACACACTACATGACCAAAAGTATGTGGACACCTGCTTGTTGAACATCTCATTCCAATATCATGGGCATTAATATGGAGTTGGTCCCCCCTTTGCTCCTATAACAGCCTCCACTCTTCTGCGAAGGCTTTCCACTAGATGTTGGAACATTGCTGTGGGGACTTGCTTCCATTCAGCCAAGAGCATTAGTGAGGTCAGGCACTGATGTTGGACGATTAGGCCTGGCTCGCAGTCGGCGTTCCAATTCATCCCAAAGATGTTCGATGGGGTTGAGGTCAGGTCTCTGTGCAGGCCAGTCAAGTTCTTCCACACCAATCTTGACAAACCATTTCTGTATTGAACTGTATGGAACTCGCTTTGTGCACTGGGGCATTGTCATGCTGAAACAGGAAAGAGCCTTCCCCAAACTGTTGCCACAAAGTTGGAAGCACAGAATCACCTAGAAAGTCATTGTATGCTGTAGCGTTAAGATTTCCCTTCACTGGAACTAAGGGGCCTAGCCCGAACCATGAAAAATAGCCCCAGACCATTATTCCTCCTCCACCAAACTTTACAGTTGGCACTATGCATTGGGGCAGGTAGCATTCTCATGGCATCCACCAAACCCAGATTTGTCCGTCGGACTGCCAGATGATTCATCACTCCAGAGAACGCGTTTCCACTGCTCCAATGGCGGCAAGCTTTACACCACTCCAGCCGACGCTTGGCATTGCGCATGTTGATCTTAAGCTTGTGTGCGGCTGCTCGGCCATTGAAACCCATTTCATGAAGCTCCCGACGAACAGTTTTTGTGCTGACGTTGCTTCCAGAGGCAGTTTGGAACTCGGTAGTGAGTGTTGTAACTGAGGACAGACAATTTTTACGCGCTTCAGCGGTCCCGTTCTGTGAGCTTGTGTGGCCTTCCACTTCGCAGCTGAGCCGTTGTTGCTCCTAGACGTTTCCACTTCACAATAAAAGCACTTACAGTTGAGCGGGGCAGCTCTAGCAGGGCAGAAATTTTACGAACTGACTTGTTGGAAAAGTGGTATCCTATGACAATGCCACGTTGAAAGTCACTGCGCGCTTCAGTAAGGCCCTTCTACTGCCAATGTTTGTCTATGGAGATTGCATGGCGGTGTGCTCGATTTTATACACCTGTCAGCAACGGGTGTGGCTGAAATAGCCGAATCCACTAATTTGAAGGGGTGTCCACATACTGCTGTATGTGTAGTGTGTGTGTGTACTCTACTGGTGATATATACTGTACTAGTAATATGATATAGTATATATACTGTACTGGTGATACTGTACTAGTAATATGATATAGTATACTGTACTGGTGATATACTGTACTGTACTAGTAATATGATATAGTATATGTACTGTACTAGTAATATGATATAGTATATCTACTGTACTACTAATATGATATAGTATGTGTACTGTACTAGTAATATGATATAATGTATATATGCTGTACTGTACTAGTAATATGATATAGTGTGTATATATACTGTACTGTACTAGTAGTATGATATAGTGTATATATACTGTACTAGTAATATGATATAGTGTATATATACTGTACTAGTAGTATGATATAGTGTATATATACTGTACTAGTAATATTATATAGTGTATATATACTCTACTGTACTAGTACTATGATATCGTATATATGCTGTACTGTACTAGTAATATGATATAGTGTGTATATATATATATATATATATATATATATATATATATATATATATATATATATATACTGTCCTGAACTAGTAATATGATATAGTATATTTACTGTACTGTACTAGTAATATGATAGTGTATATACTGTACTGTACTAGTAGTATGATATAGTATATTTACTGTACTGTACTAGTAATATGATAGTGTATATACTGTACTGTACTAGTAGTATGATATAGTGTATGTACTGTACTGTACTAGTAGTATGATATAGTATATATACTGTACTAGTAATATTATATAGCATATATACTGTCCTGAGTGTGTGTTTGTCCAGGTCTGAAGGGTGTATGTGTTTCCTGAACAAAGCAACAAGCAGCATTGCCCCTGCTCTCCTGGCGTAGTCCCTGGGGACATGAAGTACACTACTTTAGCCCATAGCCTTATGAGGCAGACCTATGAAGCTCTGGCCAAAGTAGTGAACTATGTAGGGAGTAGATTTCCATTTGAGATCCATTGTTATGGCTTGTCCCGCCTCCAGGGATCTGACTTGTTCTGCTGTTCTCTTTAAGCTTCTCTCTAGCCAGTGTTAAATTGATACTAGTTTTTTTTATAGTGCGTTTTAATTTATATTTGATTATTGTTATGCTATTTTACATGCAGAATTTGTAATGAGAGAAAATGAATGTGATATTCTTCATGATTTTAGGTCTATATTTAAATAGCTCATAAGAAATGTTCTCTCATTTTAACCCTCTAGATCCAAGAGCTGCTGTTCATCTCAATGTATTTATCTGACCCTAACTACCCCGTATAGACTGTCCTCTGACCGTATTTATCTGACCCTAACTACCCCGTATAGACTGTCCTCTGACCGTATTTATCTGACCCTAACTAACCCGTATAGACTGTCCTCTGACCGTATTTATCTGACCCTAACTACCCCGTATAGACTGTCCTCTGACCGTATTTATCTGACCCTAACTACCCCGTATAGACTGTCCTCTGACCCTAACTACCCCGTATAGACTGTCCTCTGACCGTATTTATCTGACCCTAACTACCCCGTATAGACTGTCCTCTGACCGTATTTATCTGACCCTAACTACCCCGTATAGACTGTCCTCTGACCGTATTTATCTGACCCTAACTACCCCGTATAGACTGTCCTCTGACCCTAACTACCCCGTATAGACTGTCCTCTGACCGTATTTATCTGACCCTAACTACCCCGTATAGACTGTCCTCTGACCGTATTTATCTGACCCTAACTACCCCGTATAGACTGTCCTCTGACCGTATTTAACTGACCCTAACTACCCCGTATAGACTGTCCTCTGACCGTATTTATCTAACCCTAACTACCCCGTATAGACTGTCCTCTGACCGTATTTATCTGACCCTAACTACCCCGTATAGACTGTCCTCTGACCGTATTTATCTGACCCTAACTACCCCGTATAGACTGTCCTCTGACCGTATTTATCTGACCCTAACTAACCCGTATAGACTGTCCTCTGACCGTATTTATCTGACCCTAACTACCCCGTATAGACTGTCCTCTGACCGTATTTATCTGACCCTAACTAACCCGTATAGACTGTCCTCTGACCGTATTTATCTGACCCTAACTACCCCGTATAGACTGTCCTCTGACCGTATTTATCTGACCCTAACTAACCCGTATAGACTGTCCTCTGACCGTATTTATCTGACCCTAACTACCCCGTATAGACTGTCCTCTGACCGTATTTATCTGACCCTAACTACCCCGTATAGACTGTCCTCTGACCGTATTTATCTGACCCTAACTACCCCGTATAGACTGTCCGCTGACCGTATTTATCTGACCCTAACTACCCCGTATAGACTGTCCGCTGACCGTATTTATCTGCCCCTAACTACCCCGTATAGACTGTCCTCTGACCGTATTTATCTGACCCTAACTACCCCGTATAGACTGTCCTCTGACCGTATTTATCTGACCCTAACTACCCCGTATAGACTGTCCTCTGACCGTATTTATCTGACCCTAACTACCCCGTATAGACTGTCCTCTGACCGTATTTATCTGACCCTAACTACCCCGTATAGACTGTCCTCTGACCGTATTTATCTGACCCTAACTACCCCGTATAGACTGTCCTCTGACCGTATTTATCTGACCCTAACTACCCCGTATAGACTGTCCTCTGACCGTATTTATCTGACCCTAACTACCCCGTATAGACTGTCCTCTGACCGTATTTATCTGACCCTAACTACCCCGTATAGACTGTCCTCTGACCGTATTTATCTGACCCTAACTACCCCGTATAGACTGTCCTCTGACCGTATTTATCTGACCCTAACTACCCCTTATAGACTGTCCTCTGACCGTATTTATCTGACCCTAACTACCCCGTATAGACTGTCCTCTGACCGTATTTATCTGACCCTAACTACCCCGTATAGACTGTCCTCTGACCGTATTTATCTGACCCTAACTACCCCGTATAGACTGTCCTCTGACCGTATTTATCTGACCCTAACTACCCCGTATAGACTGTCCTCTGACCGTATTTATCTGACCCTAACTACCCCGTATAGACTGTCCTCTGACCGTATTTATCTGACCCTAACTACCCCGTATAGACTGTCCTCTGACCGTATTTATCTGACCCTAACTACCCCGTATAGACTGTCCTCTGACCGTATTTATCTGACCCTAACTACCCCGTATAGACTGTCCTCTGACCCTAACTACCCCGTATAGACTGTCCTCTGACCGTATTTATCTGAAATAGAACTGAGAAATAGGTTGTGTTCATACACCTTAAGAATCCTGTCATTTCATGTCTGGGGAATGACCTCTACTGCCCCCTAGCTCTGGTCCATACTGTCACTACAGCCTCTACTACCCCCTAGCTCTGGTCCATACTGTCACTACATCATCTACTACCCCCTAGCTCTGGTCCATACTGTCACTACATCATCTACTACCCCCTAGCTCTGGTCCATACTGTCACTACAGCCTCTACTACCCCCTAGCTCTGGTCCATACTGTCACTACAGCCTCTACTACCCCCTAGCTCTGGTCCATACTGTCACTACAGCCTCTACTACCCCCTAGCTCTGGTCCATACTGTCACTACGTCCTGTACTGCCCCCTAGCTCTGGTCCATACTGTCACTACAGCCTCTACTACCCCCTAGCTCTGGTCCATACTGTCACTACGTCCTGTACTGCCCCCTAGCTCTGGTCCATACTGTCACTACAGCCTCTTCTACCCCCTAGCTCTGGTCCATACTGTCACTACATCATCTACTACCCCCTAGCTCTGGTCCATACTGTCACTACAGCCTCTACTACCCCCTAGCTCTGGTCCATACTGTCACTACAGCCTCTACTACCCCCTAGCTCTGGTCCATACTGTCACTACATCATCTACTACCCCCTAGCTCTGGCCCATACTGTCACTACATCATCTACTACCCCCTAGCTCTGGTCCATACTGTCACTACATCATCTACTACCCCCTAGCTCTGGTCCATACATCCCTGCTACTCGGCGCATGTAACAGATCCTATGATGACAGTATAATGTAGCATCAACCTTGGGACTTAGGAGCCAGTCCTGTATCATCTGGGTCATCAACACTGATGGAAACTTCATGCCTGGTTTAACTGTTGTTTAATAGGATCTCTATGGGTTTACCTTTCAAACATGATAGTTGTAAAGGTTCTGTTAAATGTACCCATCCGTTAATATTTACTCTTTTAACCATACTTATTAATTGGTATTATCAATAAAACTAAAAGCCAAATGTCCAGAATATTGTGGTTTACTATATAATTTCTGTATTTCTGACCATGACTGGCTTTTCGTTTTACACTGATAGGGTTCTAGGTTGATAGGTACTGCAGTTGACATTGGTAATGTTCTATGTTAGGATAGGTAATGTAGTTGACATTAATAATGTTCTATGTTAGGATGGGTAATGTAGTTGACATTGGTAATGTTCTATGTTAGGATGGGTAATGTAGTTGACATTAATAATGTTCTATGTTAGGATGGGTAATGTAGTTGACATTAATAATGTTCTAGGTTGATAGGTAATGTAGTTGACATTAATAATGTTCTACAGTGGGGAAAAAAAGTATTTAGTCAGCCACCAATTGTGCAAGTTCTCCCACTTAAAAAGATGAGAGGCCTGTAATTTTCATCATAGGTACACGTCAACTATGACAGACAAATTGAGGGAAAAAAATCCAAAAAAAATCACATTGTAGGATTTTTTATGAATTTATTTGCAAATTATGGTGGAAAATAAGTATTTGGTCAATAACAAACGTTTCTCAATACTTTGTTATATACCCTTCGTTGGAAATGACACAGGTCAAACGTTTTCTGTAAGTCTTCACAAGGTTTTCACACACTGTTGCTGGTATTTTGGCCCATTCCTCCATGCAGATCTCCTCTAGATGTCTTGGGGCTGTCGCTGGGCAACACAGACTTTCAACTCCCTCCAAAGATTTTCTATGGGGTTGAGATCTGGAGACTGGCTAGGCCACTCCAGGACCTTGAAATGCTTCTTACGAAGCCACTCCTTCATTGCCCGGGTGGTGGGTTTGGGATCATTGTCATGCTGAAAGACCCAGCCACGTTTCATCTTCAATGCCCTTGCTGATGGAAGGAGGTTTTCACTCAAAATCTCACGATACATGGCCCCATTCATTCTTTCCTTTACACGGATCAGTCGTCCTGGTCCCTTTGCAGAAAAACTTCCCCAAAGCATGATGTTTCCACCCCCATGCTTCACAGTAGGTATGGTGTTCTTTGGATGCAACTCAGCATTCTTTGTCCTCCAAACACGACGAGTTGAGTTTTTACCAAAAAGTTATATTTTGGTTTCATCTGACCATATGACATTCTCCCAATCCTCTTCTGGATCATCCACTCTAGCAAACTTCAGACGGGCCTGGACATGTACTGGCTTAAGCAGGGGGACACGTCTGACACTGCAGGATTTGAGTCCCTGGCGGCGTAGTGTGTTACTGATGGAAGGCTTTGTTACTTTGGTCCCAGCTCTCTGCAGGTCATTCACTAGGTCCCCCCGTGTGGTTCTGGGATTTTTGCTCACCGTTCTTGTGATCATTTTGACCCCACGGGGTGAGATCTTGCGTGGAGCCCCAGATCGAGGGAGATTATCAGTGGTCTTGTATGTCTTCCATTTCCTAATAATTGCTCCCACAGTTGATTTCTTCAAACCAAGCTGCTTACCTATTGCAGATTCAGTCTTCCCAGCCTGGTGCAGGTCTACAATTTTGTTTCTGGTGTCCTTTGACAGCTCTTTGGTCTTGGCCATAGTGGAGTTTGGAGTGTGACTGTTTGAGGTTGTGGACAGGTGTCTTTTATACTGATAACAAGTTCAAACAGGTGCCATTAATACAGGTAATGAGTGGAGGACAGAGGAGCCTCTTAAAGAATAAGTTACAGGTCTGTGAGAGCCAGAAATCTTGCTTGTTTGTAGGTGACCAAATACTTATTTTCCACCATAATTTGCAAATAAATTCATAAAAAATCCTACAATGTGATTTTCTGGATTTTTTTTTCCTCAATTTGTCTGTCATAGTTGACGTGTACATATGATGAAAATTACAGGCCTCTCTCATCTTTTTAAGTGGGAGAACATGCACAATTGGTGGCTGACTAAATACTTTTTTTCCCCACTGTATGTTAGGATAGGTAATGTAGTTGACATTAATAATGTTCTAGGTTGATAGGTAATGTAGTTGACATTGGTAGTGTTCTATGTTAGGATGGGTAATGTAGTTGACATTAATAATGTTCTATGTTAGGATGGGTAATGTAGTTGACATTAATAATGTTCTATGTTAGGATGTGTAATGTAGTTGACATTAATAATGTTCTATGTTAGGATAGGTAATGTAGTTGACATTAATAATGTTCTATGTTAGGATGGGTAATGTAGTTGACATTAATAATGTTCTACATTAGGATAGGTACTGCAGTTGACATTGGTAATGTTCTATGTTAGGATAGGTAATGTAGTTGACATTAATAATGTTCTATGTTAGGATAGGTAATGTAGTTGACATTAATAATGTTCTATGTTAGGATAGGTAATGTAGTTGACATTAATAATGTTCTAGTTTGGGATAGATAATCTAGTTGACACTGGTAATGTTCAACAATATTTTTCCCCTTAGACTGCTTCTTTTTGTGACACCATAAAAAGGTGAGCGTGACTGCCTCATTGCCTTGGTAATAAAAGTATACGATTCCCCGAGTAGTGTGATGCTGACCAGTGATGTGTAAGCATAGTTGGTGAGCAGAGTCCACAGGAGGGGTCACTGGTTTCTGCTCCAGTCAGACAGAACAGGAGTAGTTTCAGACCAGACAGAGAATTGAAAGGGTTTCAGACCAGACTGGTTTTGAGAGGTTGATAAAGGAAGGGGCTGGTTCTAAACTCTGGGGGACAAGGGTTACAGACAAGATGCCATCAGGGCGGATGATCAAGCTGGTGGTGTACGAGGTGTTAGAGGTCTCTTGTCTCAGTGTTCCAATGTTCGTGGTGATGGAGAGGTTTGCTTCCCTGATGCTCCATGTCAGAGGAGATCTGACTGCCTATTGGCTGGTGGTAGCAGCTTCCATGGCCTACGTTACCTCTGTATCTCTGCTAGTCTGGGTTCCTCTCCGGTACCTTGTCCTCAAGCAGCGCACGGTCATCACAGACATCACGCAGTGGTGAGTACATTAGATTATGCATTACATTATTCAGTGCATTCGGAAAGGATTCAGACATCTTCCCTTTTTCCACATTTTGTTACGTTACAGCCTTATTATAAAATGGATCAAATACCTTTTTTCCTCATCAATCTACACACAGTACCTCATAGTGACAAAGCGAAAACATGTTTTTAGAAATATTTGCAAATGTATTAAAAATATAAAACAAATACCTTATTTACATAAGTATTCAGACCCTTTGCTATGAGACTCGAAATTGAGCTCCGGTGCATCCTGTTTTCATTGATCATCCTTGAGATGTTTCTACAACTTGATTGGAGTCCACCTGTGGCAAATTCAATTGATTGGACATGATTTGGAAAGGCACACACCTGTCTATATAAGATCCCACAGTTGATAGTGCATGTTAGAGCAAAACCAAGCCATGAGGACAAAGGAATTGTCCGTAGAGCTCCGAGACAGGACTGTGTTGAGGCACAGATCTGGGGAAGGGTACCAAACAATTTATGCAGCATTGAAGGTCCCAACGAACACAGTGGCCTCCATCATTCTTAAATGGAAGAAGTTTGGAATCACCAAGACTCTTCCTAGAGCTGGCCACCTGGCCAAACTGAGCAGTCGGGGGAGAAGGGCCGTAGTCAGGGAGGTGACCAAGAACCCGATGGTCACTCTGACAGAGCTCCAGAGTTCCCCTGTGGAGATGGGAGAACCTTCCAGAAGGACAACTATCTCTGCAGCACTCCACCAATCAGGCCTTTATGGTATAGTGGCCAGATGGAAGCCACTCGTCAGTAAAAGGCACATGACAGCCCGCTTGGAGTTTGCCAAAAGGCACCTAAAGGACTCTCAGACCATGAGAAACAAGATTCTCTGGTATGATGAAACCGAGATTGAACTCTTTGGCCTGAATGCCAAGCGTCACATCTGGAGGAAACCTGACACCATCCCTATGGTGAAGCATAGTGGTGGCAGCAACATGCTGTGGGAGTGTCCTTGAGTGGCCCAGCCAGAGCCCGACCTGAACCCGATCAAACATCTCTGGAGAGACCTGACAATAGCTGTGCAGCGATGCTCCCCATCCAACCTGGCAGAGCTTGACAGGATCTGCAGAGAAGAATGGGAGAAACGCCACAGGTGTGCCAAGCTTGTAGCGTCATACCCAAGAAGACTCTAGGCTGTAATCGCTGCCAAAGGTGCTTCAACAAAGTACTGAGTAACCGGATGGACATCATGAAAATGATCGGAGAGGTTGAGAGTAGAAGAAAGGGTGAGTAAAGGGTCTGAATACTGAATAATTATGTAAATGTGATATTATGATTTATTTGTTTGCTACACTTTCTAAAAAACTGTTTTTGGTTTGTCATTATGTGTTGTGTGTAAATTGATGAAGGAAATAAATAATTTCATCAATTTTAGAATACGGCTGAAATGTAACAAAATGTGGGGAAGGGGTCTGAATACTTTAGAATGCATTGTATGTAATGAGACATTATATAAACTCTTTATAGTATTTTATTGACATTTTAGAGGTGATAACTTGACATTTATCAAAAAGATAAAAAAGGGAAATATAGTTTACACATTATACATTATAAATTACATTATATTATACATTATATTTTACATTACATTATACATTATATATTATGCATTACATTATACTTTATATTATACAGTCCTGTGTAATGTCAGAGTTCATCCCCCCTGCTCTTCCTTCTCCTACTCATTGAGTTCCTGTGTAATATCAGAGTTCAGCCCCCCCTGCTCTTCCTTCTCCTACTCCTTGAGTACCTGTGTAATATCAGAGTTCAGCCCCCCCGCTCTTCCTTCTCCTACTCCTTGAGTACCTGTGTAATATCAGAGATCAGCCCCCCCCCCTGCTCTTCCTTCTCCTACTCCTTGAGTACCTGTGTAATATCAGAGATCAGCCCCCCCTGCTCTTACTTCTCCTACTCCATGAGTACCTGTGTAATATCAGAGATCAGCCCCCCCCTGCTCTTCCTTCTCCTACTCCTTGAGTACCTGTGTAATATCAGAGTTCAGCCCCCCCTGCTCTTCCTTCTCCTACTCCTTGAGTACCTGTGTAATATCAGAGATCAGCCCCCCCTGCTCTTCCTTCTCCTACTCCTTGAGTTCCTGTGTAATATCAGAGATCAGCCCCCCCTGCTCTTCCTTCTCCTACTCCTTGAGTACCTGTGTAATATCAGAGTTCAGCCCCCCCTGCTCTTCCTTCTCCTACTCCTTGAGTACCTGTGTAATATCAGAGTTCAGCCCCCCCTGCCCTTCCTTCTCCTACTCCTTGAGTACCTGTGTAATATCAGAGATCAGCCCCCCCCCGCTCTTCCTTCTCCTACTCCTTGAGTACCTGTGTAATATCAGAGATCAGCCCCCCCCTGCTCTTCCTTCTCCTACTCCTTGAGTACCTGTGTAATATCAGAAATCAGCCCCCCCCCTGCTCTTCCTTCTCCTACTCCTTGAGTACCTGTGTAATATCAGAGATCAGCCCCCCTGCTCTTCCTTCTCCTACTCCTTGAGTACCTGTGTAATATCAGAGATCAGCCCCCCCCCCCCCCCCTTGCTCTTCCTACTCCTTGAGTACCTGTGTAATATCAGAGATCAGATGAATTATGTTGTGCATTATACATTATATATGACATTATACATAACAGTACATTATACATTACATATTACATTATATACTACATTATACATGATACATGACCATATACAGTGCCTTCGGAAAGTATTCAGACCCCTCAACTTTTTCCACATTCTGTTACATTAGTCTTATTCTGAAATGTATTAAAATAATTTTTTTCCTCATCAATCTACACACAATACACGCAATACAAAAACAGGTTTTTAGAAAGTTTGCAAATGAATTAAACATAAAAAACGGAATTACCCTATTTACACATTGCTATGAGACTCGAAATTGAGCTTAGGTGCATCCTGTTTCCATTGATCATCCTTGAGATATTTCTACAACTTGATTGGAGTCCACCTGTGGTAAATTCAATTGATTGGACATGATTTGGAAAGGCACACACCTGTCTATATAAGGTGACCAAGAACCCGATGGTCACTCTGACAGAGCTCCAGAGTTCCTCTGTGGAGATGGGAGAACCTTCCAGAAGGACAACCATCTCTGCAGCACTCCACCAATCAGGCCTTCATGGTAGAGTGGCCAGATTGAAGCCACTCGTCAGTAAAAGGCACATGACAGCCCGATTGGAGTTTGCCGAAATGCACCTAAAGACTCTGGGTCTGATGAAACCAAGATTGAACTCTTTGGCCTGAATGTCAAGCATCACGTCTGGAGGAAACCTGGCACCATTCCTACGGTGAAGCATGGTGGTGGCATGTTGGGGATGTTTTTCAGCTGCAGGGACTGGGAGACTAGTCAGGATCGAGGGAAAGATGAACGGAGCAAAGTACAGAGAGATTCTTGATGAAAATCTGCTCCAGAGCACTCAGGACCTCAGACTTGGGCCAAGGTTCACCTTCCAACTGGACAACGACCCTAAGCACACAGTCAAGACAGCGCTCGGAGTGCCTTTGGGACAATTCTCTGAATGTCCTTGAGTGGCCCAGCCTGAGCCCGGACTTGAACCCGATCTAACATATCTGTAGAAACCTGAAAATAGCTGTGCAGCGACGCTCCCCATCCAACCTGAGCCAAGCTTGTAGCGTCATACCCAAGAAGACTCGAGGCTGTAATCGCTGCCAAAGGTGCTTCAACAAAGTACTGAGTAAAGGTTCTGAATACTTATGTAAATGTTATATTTCAGATTCTTTTATTTTTAATACATTTCTAAAAAAACAGTTTTTGCTTTGTCATTATGGGGTATTGTGTGTAGTTTTAGAATAAGGCTGAATGTAACAAAATGTGGAAAAAGTCAAGGGCTCTGAATACTTTCTGAATGCACTGTACATCACATACATTATATATTATTCATTACATTACATTATACATTACACTTTGCATTATACCTTACATATTATACATTACATTATACATCACATACATTATATATTATACATTATACATTACATTATACATCACATACATTATATATTATACATTATACATTACATTATACATCACATACATTATATATTATACATTATACATTACATTATGCATTACATTATACATTAGAGTATACATGATAAATTACATTATATTATACATTACATACATTCTACATCACATTGTTGTGACGTGACTTACTTTAATGTATGACTGTTATTTTTCGAATCACCGACTATGTTTAATTGTCACTCGATTAAATTAACTCATTAGGAATTTGGGGCACCACGGAAGAAGTTGTTTAACGAGTTACCATCTCCCGAAATAAACTCTTAGAAGATATATATATGCAAAGGGGACAGGATGACTGCACCGTATTGAGGGGAGGATGGATGGGGCCATGTATCGTGAGATCTTGGCCAACAACCTCCTTCCCTCAGTAAGAGCATTGAAGATGGGTTGTGGCTGGGTCTTCCAGCATGACACCGACCCGAAACACACAGCCAGGGCAACTAAGGAGTGGCTCCGTAAGAAGCATCTCAAGGTCCTGGAGTGGCCTAGCTAGTCTCCATACCTGAACCCAATAGAAAATCTTTGGAGGGAGCTGAAAGTCCGTATTGCCCAGCGACAGCCCCGAAACCTGAAGGATCTGGAGAAGGTCTGTATGGAGGAGTGGGCCAAAATCCCTGCTGCAGTGTGTGCAAACCTGGTCAAGACCTACAGGAAACGTATGATCTCTGTAATTGCAAACAAAGGTTTCTGTACCAAATATTACGTTTTGCTTTTCTGATGTATCAAATACTTATGTCATGCAATAAAATGCAAATTAATTACTTAAAAATCATACAATGTGATTTTCGGCAGTGTATCAAATACTTGTTCTCCCCACTGTATATATATATATATATATATATATATATATATATATATATATATATATACATACACACACACACACACACACACACACACACACACACATTTGGAACATTTTCTAAAAAAGTTTATGCTTCGTCATTATTGGGTTAGGGTTAGGGTTATCATTAGGGTTAGGGTTATCATTAGGGTTAGGGTTATCATTAGGGTTAGGGTTATCATTAGGGTTAGGGTTATCATTAGGGTCGTCATTATGGGGTATTGTGTGTAGTTTGATGAGGGGAAAACCAATGTAATCCATTTTAGAATAAGGCTGTAACATAATAAAGGGTGGAAAGAGTCAAGGGGTCTGAATACTTTCCAAATGCACTACATCACATACATTATATATTATTCATTAAATTATACTTTATACATTACACTTTGCATTATACGTTAAGTAATACAGTACATCATACATTGCACATTATACATTTCATTATACATTATAAATTACATAATATATTATACATCACATACATTCAATTATACATTATAGATTGCATTATACATTACATTCACATGCTGTTAGGATAAGGGTTGTGGTATGGACATGTCCTTGACTAACATGCTGTTTTTCAGGAGACCAACAACATTGGCCTATGTGATTCTGTGCACGTTACCATGCTTCTCTATTCTGATCGCCGGTTCCAAGGTAAAAATGTTTTTCTTACATTATATAAATGTGTCACGTGACTTTATGACTCTCTTGTAAGTGAAGTATGTGGCCACAGTGACCAAACACACACTCACTCACTCACTCACACACACACACACACACACACACACACACACACACACACACACACACCACACACACACACACACTCACGTACAGGACTGTGACGGGGAGTCAGGTACTTGGTAACAATCCTGAAGACAACAGGTTGACTATTAACCTGATCCCCGGTGGAATGAAGCAGGAATTCAAACACAACTCAAAGGTTACATCATGTCATTACATTCTCACGCTAACCCTCACCTTCTCACCCTAACTCTAACCTTCTCACCCTAACCCTCACCTTCTCACCCTAACCCTAACCTTCTCACCCTAACCCTAACCTTCTCACCTTAATCTTCTCACTTTAACCTTAACCCGAATATCCAACACTTGGTCACAAAATACAGTGAGGGAAAAAAGTATTTGATCCCCTGCTGATTTTGTAAGTTTGCCCACTGACAAAGACATGTGTCACGCCCTGACTCAGGGGACGTTTATTTGTTGAGTCAGGGTGTGTATATTCCGTGTTATGTTGTTTCTATGGTGTAGATTCTAGAATGTGTAGATCTATGTTGGCAGGGGTGGTTCCCAATCAGAGGCAGCTGTAGCTCGTTGTCTCTGATTGGGGACCATACTTAGGCAGCCTTTTGGCACCTGTTAGTTGTGGGATCTTGTTCCGTGTAAGGTATGTTGTGTGTATGCTACCTTGGATTTCACGTTTCGTTTGTTGTTTTGTCGTGTGTTTAGTCATTAATAAATATGAATGCATATCACGCTGCGCCTTGGTCCTTCTCGTTCGTAAACGATCGCGACAGAAGATCCCACCAAAATAGGACCAAGCAGCGTGTTCAGGAACAAACGCTGGGAATTAAACAGGAGGTTACGTTAGTAGATGTCCTCCTCGTTTGGGGGAGAATCACGGAGGAGGCCGTCCGCTACAGGAAGGCGATGAAGGAGGATGCCCAGGTAGGAGAGGAGAAACGGCGCCAACAGTGCCGACGACGGAGACCCGAGAGGCAACCCCAATAAAAATTTGGGGGGGGGGGCACACGGTGTGGACGACGAGGCAGCAGGAGGCAGCGACAGGGCGGATCTGCAGGTTAGGAGAGGAGGCCACCAGGTTACGGGGGCTATTGGTCCAGAGGGAGCAGGAGTTATTTGGTCAGAGGGAGGAGCTACAGGAGGCTATAAGGGAGAAGGAGAGTGTAGAGGCACGGCGAGAGGAGCTGGTTAGGCAGCAGAAGGAGCGGGGGTTTATAAGGGAACCCAGTCCCGCTTCTCGCACCAAGAAAGTGGTGCGTGTCGCCAGTCCGGTCCGGCCCGTTCCTGATCCCCGCACTAAACCAGTGGTGCGTGTTCCCAGTACGGCCCGACCCATTCCTGCTTCCCGCACAAGGCCAGTGGTGTGTGTTCCCAGTACGGTCCGGCCCGTTCCTGCTCCCCGCACTAAGTTAGTGGTGCGTGTTCCCAGTACGGCCCGACCCGTTCCTGCTCCCTGCACTAAACCAGTGGTGCGTGTTCCCAGTACGGCCCGACCCATTCCTGCTTCCCGCACAAGGCCAGTGGTGTGTGTTCCCAGTACGGTCCGGCCCGTTCCTGCTCCCCGCACTAAGTTAGTGGTGCGTGTTCCCAGTACGGCCCGACCCGTTCCTGCTCCCCGCACTAAGCCAGTGGTGTGTGTTCCCAGTACGGTCCGGCCCGTTCCTGCTCCCCGCACTAAGCCAGTGGTGCGCGTCGCCAGCCCGGTCCGGCCTGTTCCTGTCCCTCGCACCAAGCCAGTGGTGCGCGTCGCCAGCCCGGTCCGGCCTGTTCCTGCCCCTCACACCAAGCCAGTGGTGCGCGTCGCCAGCCCGGCCTGGCCTGTTCCTGCTCCCCGCACTAAGCCAGTGGTGCGTGTCGCCAGCCCGGTCCGGCCTGTTCCTGTCCCTCGCACCAAGCCAGTGGTGCGCGTCGCCAGCCCGGTCCGGCCTGTTCCTGCCCCTCACACCAAGCCAGTGGTGCGCGTCGCCAGCCCGGCCCGGCCTGTTCCTGCTCCCCGCACCAAGCCAGTGGTGCGCGTCGTCAGCCCGGTCCGTTCCTGCTCCCCGCACCAAGCCAGTGGTGCGTGTGTCCAGTCCGGCACGGCCCGTGCCTGTTCCACCGGTGCCTGGTCCGGCACCGGTCAGCTGCTCCACTCCGGAGCCAGAGCAATCCGCTCCACCGGGGTCCAGTCCTACTCCGGTCAGCGTATTCACTCCGGAGCCAGAGCAATCCGCTCCACCGGGGTCCAGTCCAGCTCCGGTCAGCCGCTCCACTCCGGAGCCAGAGCAGTCCGCTCCACCGGTGCCTGATCCAGCTCCGGTCAGCGGCTCCACTCCGGAGCCAGAGCAGTTCGATCCACCGTCGTCGGGTCCAGCTCCAGTCAGCGGTTCCAGTCCAGACCCAGACGTCAGCCCCTCTCCAGGTTCGGGGACTCCCACACCAGGGTCCAGACAGGGCTTGGTACGTCGTGGGAGGAAGGAGAGGGGAAGCAGCACGTCGAGGTCCAGACCAGACCATGGGCGCAACAGGGAGGTGGAGAGTAAGTGGTGGTCATGCCCGGAGCCGGATCCGCCTCCGAGGCGGAATGCCCACCTGGCCCCTACCCTGTTATGTTTATGTGGCGCGGTCGGAGTCCGCACCTTTGGGGGGGGGGGGGGTACTGTCACGCCCTGACTCAGGGGACGTTTATTTGTTGAGTCAGGTTGTGTATATTCCGTGTTATGTTGTTTCTATGGTTCTAGAATGTGTAGATCTATGTTGGCCGGGGTGGTTCCCAATCAGAGGCAGCTGTAGCTCGTTGTCTCTGATTGGGGACCATACTTAGGCAGCCATTTGGCACCTGTTAGTTGTGGGATCTTGTTCCGTGTAAGGTATGTTGTGTGTATGCTACCTTGGACTTCACGTTTCGTTTGTTGTTTTGTCATGTGTTTAGTCGTTAATAAATATGAATGCATATCACGCTGCGCCTTGGTCCTTCTCGTTCGTAAACGATCGTGACAACATGATCAGTCTATAATTTTAATGGTAGGTTTATTTGAACAGTGAGATACAGAATAACAACAAAAAAATCCAGAAAACGCATGTAAAAAATGTTATAAATTGATTTGCATTTTAATGAGGGAAATAAGTATTTGACCCCTCTGCAAAACATGATTTAGTACTTGGTGGCAAAACCCTTGTTGGCAATCACAGAGGTCAGACGTTTCTTGTAGTTGGCCACCAGGTTTGCACACATCTCAGGAGGGATTTTGTTCCACTCCTCTTTGCAGATCTTCTCCAAGTTATTAAGGTTTCGAGGCTGACGTTTGGCAACTCGAACCTTCAGCTCCCTCCACAGATTTTCTATGGGATTAAGGTCTGGAGACTGGCTAGGCCACTCCAGGACCTTAATGTGCTTCTTCTTGAGCCACTCCTATGTTGCCTTGGCCGTGTGTTTTGGGTCATTGTCATGCTGGAATACCCATCCACGACCCATTTTCAATGCCCTGGCTGAGGGAAGGAGGTTCTCACCCAAGATTTGACGGTACATGGCCCCGTCCATCGTCCCTTTGATGCGGTGAAGTTGTCCTGTCCCCTTAGCAGAAAAACACCCCCAAAGCATAATGTTTCCACCTCCATGTTTGAAGGTGGGGATGGTGTTCTTGGGGTCATAGGCAGCATTTCTCCTCCTCCAAACACGTTAAGTTGATGCCAAAGAGCTCGATTTTGGTCTCATCTGACCACAACACTTTCACCCAGTTCTCCTCTGAATCATTCAGATGTTCATTGGCAAACTTCAGACGGCCCTGTATATGTGCTTTCTTGAGCAGGGGGGACCTTGCGGGCGCAGCAGGATTTCAGTCCTTCACGGCGTAGTGTGTTACCAATTGTTTTCTTGGTGACTATGGTCCCAGCTGCCTTGAGATCATTGACAAGATCCTCCCGTGTAGTTCTGGGCTGATTCCTCACCGTTCTCATGATCATTGCAACTCCACGAGGTGAGATCTTGCATGGAGCCCCAGGCCGAGGGAGATTGACAGTTCTTTTGTGTTTCTAACATTTGCGAATAATCACATCAACTGTTGTCACCTTCTCACCAAGCTGCTTGGCGATGGTCTTGTAGCCCATTCCAGCCTTGTGTAGGTTTACATACTTGTCCCTGACATCCATGGAGAACTCTTTGGTTTTGGCCAAGGTGGAGAGTTTGGAATCTGATTGATTGATTGCTTCTGTGGACAGGTGTATTTTATACAGGTAACATGCTGAGATTAGGAGCACTCCCTTTAAGAGTGTGCTCCTAATCTCAGCTCGTTATCTGTATAAAAGACACCTGGGAGCCAGAAATCTTTCTGATTGAGAGGGGGTCAAATACTTATTTCCCTCATTAAAATGCAAATCAATTTATAACATTTTTGACATGCGTTTTTCTGGTTTTTTCTGTTGTTCTTCTGTCTTTCACTATTCAAATAAACCTACCATTAACATTATTAGACTGATCATTTCTTTGTCAGTGGGCAAACGTACAAAATCAGCAGGGGATCAAATACTTTTTTCCCTCACTGTATATCAGCTACATTCCTGTTTATGGTATCTCCTTCGCTGGAGTTCAGGACATTCAATGAGATCTTACTGGGTGTTATGACTTTTAATAAAACCAGATGGCTTCATATTGTCATGGAAATTCATACACAGGGACACTCGAAGTCAACCTTAAATGAATAATTGTTTATTATCAGCACGCTGGAGAGGTTCCAACCAACTTGATGCACTGTAGTGAATGTCTGTCTGGAGCTCTAACGGGGCAGTCCCGTTAGTTCCTTTATATACTGACAAGTCATATTTGCATGATTTAGCTTATTCATAATTAATTAATCATTAACATTCGCTTCATTCATGTGACTGACCAATACTGGGTCATGCATGTGACAGACCAATACCTCACGAGGCTTGTTCTCTCTAAGCTGAGACATTGAAACTGAGATATCCCTTTCTCTAAACAAGGTTCTGGACGTACTGCCAAATTGCAGACACTGGTAGTGAGGATTCGTTCAATCAGTCACTTGCATGAACACAGAAATTGGTTTATAGAAAAGCACAAACATAGAACATAGAAATTGGTAAATAGAAAAAAAAGCACCAACATAAAATGTTCCATCACAATATAATATGGAATGTTGTTTTAGCACTGCCCAAAATCTTATAACGAAGATTTTTGATTTCTCGTTATCTCAATGAAGACATTTTCCTGACAGTGTCTCTATGAAGACGTTTTCCTGACAGTGTCTCAATTAAGACATTTTCCTGACAGTGTCTCAATGAAGACGTTTTCCTGACAGTGTCTCAATGAAGACATTTTCCTGACAGTGTCTCTCTATAGCTAGATTTCCATCCAGTTGGCGACAGAGTTTCATGCGAATATTCATAAATCTGCTAAAAGAAAATATGCAAATTCTTCCCACCAGTGGTGTTTCCACCAAACTGACTTGTTGCAGATAAAAATCAGTGTGGGTAGGCTGTGTGGATATAGATGCCTATATATACAGTGAGGGAAAAAAGTATTTGATCCCCTGCTGATTTTGAACGTTTGCCCACTGACAAAGAAATGATCAGTCTATAATTTTAATGGTAGGTTTATTTGAACAGTGAAAGACAGAATAACAACAAAAAAATCCAGAAAAACGCATGTAAAAAATGTTATAAATTGATTTGCATTTTAATGAGGGAAATAAGTATTTGACCCCCTCTCAATCAGAAAGATTTCTGGCTCCCAGGTGTCTTTTATACAGGTAACGAGCTGAGATTAGTAGCACACTCTTAAAGGGAGTGCTCCTAAGCTCAACTTGTTACCTGTATAAAAGACACCTGTCCACAGAAGCAATCAATCAATCAGATTCCAAACTCTCCACCATGGCCAAGACCAAAGAGCTCTCCAAGGATGTCAGGGACAAGATTGTAGACCTACACAAGGCTGGAATGGGCTACAAGAACATCGCCAAGCAGCTTGGTGAGAAGGTGACAACAGTTGGTGCGATTATTCGCAAATGGAAGAAACACAAAATAACTGTTCTTTCTCCCTCGGCTTGGGGCTCCATGCAAGATCTCAGCTCGTGGAGTTGCAATGATCATGAGAACGGTGAGGAATCAGCCCAGAACTAAACAGGAGGAACTTGTCAATGATCTCAAGGCAGCTGGGACCATAGTCACCAAGAAAACAATTGGTAACACACTACGCCGTGAAGGACTGAAATCCTGCAGCACCCGCAAGGTCCCCCTGCTCAAGAAAGCACATATACAGGGCCATCTGAAGTTTGCCAATGAACATCTGAATGATTCAGAGGAGAACTGGGTGAAAGTGTTGTGGTCAGATGAGACCAAAATCGTGCTCTTTGGCATCAACTCAACTCACCGTGTTTGGAGGAGGAGGAATGCTGCCTATGACCCCAAGAACACCATCCCCACCTTCAAACATGGAGGTGGAAAGATTTTGCTTTGGGGGTGTTTTTCTGCTAAGGGGACAGGACAACTTCACCGCATCAAAGGGACGATGGACGGGGCCATGTACCGTCAAATCTTGGGTGAGAACCTCCTTCCCTCAGCCAGGGCATTGAAAATGGGTCGTGGATGGGTATTCCAGCATGACAATGACCCAAAACACACGGCCAAGGCAACAAAGGAGTGGCTCAAGAAGAAGCACATGAAGGTCCTGGAGTGGCCTAGCCAGACCTTAATCCCATAGAACATTTGTGGAGGGAGCTGAAGGTTCGAGTTGCCAAACGTCAGCCTCGAAACCTTAATGACTTGGAGAAGATCTGCAAAGAGGAGTGGGACAAAATCCCTCCTGAGATGTGTGCAAACCTGGTAGCCAACTACAAGAAACATCTGACCTCTGTGATTGCCAACAAGGGTTTTGCCACCAAGTACTAAGTCATGTTTTGCAGAGGGGTCAAATACTTAATTCCCTCATTAAAATGCAAATCAATTTATAACAATTTAGACATGCGTTTTTCTGGATTATTTTGTTGTTATTCTGTCTCTCACTGTTCAAATAAACCTACCATTAAAATGATAGACTGATCATGTCTTTGTCAGTGGGCAAACGTACAAAATCAGCAGGGGATCAAATTCTTTTTTCCCTCACTGTGTATATATATATATATATACAGCAGGCAGATACAGTGTGGATATAGATGCCTATATATATATATATATAAACAGCAGGCAGGTACAGTGTGGATATAGATGCCTATATATATATATATATATATATATATATATATATATATATATACACACAGCAGGCAGATACAGTGTGGATATAGATGCCTATATATATATATATATATATATATATATATATATATATATATATATATATATATATATATATATATATATATACAGCAGGCAGATGCTGTGTGGGTATAGTCTACATGAGATTATTATGGATAAGGGCGAGAATATTTTTCTTTGTCAAACGGCAATCAAGCATCAATCATCATATCACCAGAATCAGCCCCTCAATATATCACGACCTTTCACCACCCTGTGAAGTTCATCATCATTTATTTAATCTGTAGCCTAATAAACTCTATGCTTTCCAGAGTTGTAGTGGGAGGACCACACACCATATCGCATTACTCCATATGATGGTTATTATATAAATATTTGCGCATAAAGGTGTTTCCGCTGCCATTTCTTGCATAATTAATTTCACTGACACAAAAATATCCCACCATGTTGAATGAACCAATTATCTGTCAGCATTTATAAAATTGTACCAAAACTTCCTGGTTCCATGACAGGCTGTTTACTTTTTTTTAAGGTATGACTTTACTCGCATTAAAATTTGATGGAAACGTGGTTACAGAAGACATTTTCCTGACAGTCTATGTTGATCAAGGTGCAGGTGGACAGATACTCTGAGCTGCCTTAACCCTAACCCCAACCCCTGAACTCTAACCTTAACCCCTAGCCCTAATCCTAGCCCTAATCCTAAACTTAAACCCAACCCTAACCTTAACCCTTAGCTCTAACCCTTAAAGGACCACAGTACAGACAGGACCACTTCTCTGAACTGCCTTAACCCTAGCTCTAAACTTAACCCCTGACATCTAACACTAACTTTAACCCCTAGCCCTAAACCCTAACCCAATCTCGCTCTGTGTTGGTCCATGCAGGTGCAGGTGGATAAGGGACCACAGTACAGACAGGACCACTTCTCTGAGCTGCCCGTCTCTCTGGTGCTCTTCGCTCTCATCTGTGTGGATATCATTGAGAAGATCCGGCCGTGCTGCCTCACTGGGCAAGGTACCATTATTACTGCCTCACTGGGCATGGTACCATTATTACTGCTTCACTGGGCAAGGTACCATTATTACTGCCTCACTGGGCTACCATTATTACTGCTTCACTGGGCAAGGTACCATTATTACTGGTTTACTGGGCAAGGTACCATTATTACTGCCTCACTGGGCAAGGTACCATTATTACTGGTTTACTGGGCAAGGTACCATTATTACTGCCTCACTGGGCAAGGTACCATTATTACTGGTTCACTGGGCAAGGTACCATTATTACTGCCTCACTGGGCAAGGTACCATTATTACTGCCTCACTGGGCAAGGTACCATTATTACTGCCTCACTGGGCAAGGTACCATTATTACTGCTTCACTGGGCAAGGTACCATTATTACTGCTTCACTGGGCAAGGTACCATTATTACTGCCTCACTGGGCTACCATTATTACTGCCTCTCTGGGCTACCATTATTACTGCCTCACTGGGCAAGGTACCATTATTACTGCCTCACTGGGCTACCATTATTACTGCTTCACTGGGCAAGGTACCATTATTACTGCCTCACCGGGCTACCATTATTACTGCTTCACTGGGCAAGGTACCATTATTACTGCCTCACCGGGCAAGGTACCATTATTACTGCTTCACTGGGCAAGGTACCATTATTACTGCCTCACTGGGCATGGTACCATTATTACTGCCTCACCGGGCTACCATTATTACTGCTTCACTGGGCAAGGTACCATTATTACTGCCTCACTGGGCAAGGTACCATTATTACTGCCTCACCGGGCTACCATTATTACTGCTTCACTGGGCAAGGTACCATTATTACTGCCTCACCGGGCAAGGTACCATTATTACTGCTTCACTGGGCAAGGTACCATTATTACTGCCTCACTGGGCATGGTACCATTATTACTGCCTCACCGGGCTACCATTATTACTGCTTCACTGGGCAAGGTACCATTATTACTGCCTCACTGGGCAAGGTACCATTATTACTGCCTCACCGGGCTACCATTATTACTGCTTCACTGGGCTACCATTATTACTGGTTCACTGGGCAAGGTACCATTATTAGTGCCTCACTGGGCATGGTACCATTATTACTGCCTCACTGGGCAAGGTACCATTATTACTGGTTTACTGGGCAAGGTACCATTATTACTGCTTCACTGGGCAAGGTACCATTATTACTGGTTCACTGGGCAAGGTACCATTATTACTGCTTCACTGGGCAAGGTACCATTATTACTGCTTCACTGGGCAAGGTACCATTATTACTGCCTCACTGGGCAAGGTACCGTTATTACTGGTTTACTGGGCAAGGTACCATTATTACTGCTTCACTGGGCAAGGTACCATTATTACTGGTTCACTGGGCAAGGTACCATTATTACTGCTTCACTGGGCAAGGTACCATTATTACTGCTTCACTGGGCAAGGTACCATTATTATCAGGGGAAAAGGGCCTTGGTCAGGGAGGTGACCAAGAAACCCGATGGTCACTCTGACAGAGCTCCAGAGTTCCTCTGTGGAGATGGGAGAACCTTCCAGAAGGACAACCTTCTCTTCAGCACTCCACCAATCAGGCCTTTATGGTAGTGGCCAGACGGAAGCCACTCCTCAGTAAAAGACAAATGACAGCCCACTTCGAGTATGCCAAAAGGCACCTAAAGGACTCTCAGACCATGAGAAACAAGATTCTCTGGTCTGATGAAACCAAAATTGAACTCTTTGACCTGAATGCCAAGCGTCACATCTGGAGGAAACCTTGCACCATCCCTACGGTGAAGCATGATGGTGGCAGCATCATGCTGTGGGGATGTTTTTCAGCGGCAGGGACTGGAAGACTAGTCAGGATCGAGGGAAAGATGAACGGAGCAAAGTACTAAGAGATCCTTGATGAAAACCTGCTCCAAAGTGCTCAGGACCTCCGACTGGGGTGAATGTTCACCTTCCAACAGGACAACGACCCTAAGCACACAGCCAAGACAACGCAGGAGTGGCTTCGGGACAAGTCTCTGAATGTCCTTGAGTGGCCCAGCCAGAGCCCAGACTTGAACCCGATCTAACATCTCTGGAGAGACCTGAAAAGGCTGTGTAGCGACACTCCCCATCCAACCTGACAGAGCTTGAGAGGATGTGCAGAGAAGAATGGGAGAAACTCCCCAAATACAGGTGTGCCAAGCTTGTAGCGTCATACCCAAGAGGACTCGAGGCTGTAATCGCTGCCAAAGGTGCTTGAACAAAGTACTGAGTAAAGGGCCTGAATAATTATGTAAAGGTGATATTTCAGTTTTATATTTTATATAAATTTGCAAACATTTCTAAAAACCTGTTTTTTGCTGTGTCATTATGGGGTATTGTGTGTAGATTGATGAGGGATTTAAAAAAAAATCCATTGTAGAATAAAGCTGTAATGTAACAAAATGTGGAAGAAGTCATGGGGTCTGAGTACTTTCCGAATAAACTGTGTATCTGCTGCTTTTGCTACTAGTGATGTATATCTGCTGCTGATGCTACTAGTGATGTATATCTGCTGCTGATGCTACTAGTGATGTATATCTGCTGCTTTTGCTACTAGTGATGTATATCTGCTGCTGATGCTACTAGTGATGTATATCTGCTACTGATGCTACTAGTGATGTATATCTGCTACCAATGCTACTAGTGATGTATATCTGCTACTGATGCTACTAGTGATGTATATCTGCTACTGATGCTACTAGTGATGTATATCTGCTACTGATGCTACTAGTGATGTATATCTGCTACTGATGCTACTATTGATTTATATCTGCTACTGATGCTACTGGTGATGTATATCTGCTGCTGATGCTACTAGTGATGTATATCTGCTACCAATGCTACTAGTGATGTATATCTGCTGATGATGCTACTAGTGATGTATATCTGCTGCTGATGCTACTAGTGATGTATATCTGCTGCTGATGCTACTAGTGATGTATATCTGCTGCTGATGCTACTAGTGATGTATATCTGCTACTGATGCTACTAGTGATGTATATCTGCTGATGATGCTACTATAGATGTATATCTGCTGCTGATGCTACTAGTGATGTATATCTGCTGCTGATTATACTAGTGATGTATATCTGCTACCAATGCTACTAGTGATGTATATCTGCTGCTGATGCGGATCTGCTACCAATGCTACTAGTGATGTATATCTGCTGCTGATGCTACTAGTGATGTATATCTGCTACTGATGCTACTAGTGATGTATATCTGCTGCTGATGCTACTAGTGATGTATATCTGCTACTGATGCTACTAGTGATGTATATCTGCTGCTGATGCGGATCTGCTACCAATGCTACTAGTGATGTATATCTGCTGCTGATGCTACTAGTGATGTATATCTGCTGATGATGCTACTAGTGATGTATATCTGCTACCAATGCTACTAGTGATGTATATCTGCTACTGATGCTACTAGTGATGTATATCTGCTGCTGATGCTACTAGTGATGTATATCTGCTACTGATGCTACTAGTGATGTATATCTGCTGCTGATGGTACTAGTGATGTATATCTGCTACTGATGCTACTAGTGATGTATATCTGCTGCTGATGCTACTAGTGATGTATATCTGCTACTGATGCTACTAGTGATGTATATCTGCTGATGATGCTACTAGTGATGTATATCTACTGCTGATGCTACTAGTGATGTATATCTGCTGCTGATGCGGATATGCTACCAATGCTACTAGTGATGTATATCTGCTGCTGATGCTACTAGTGATGTATATCTGCTGCTGATGCTACTAGTGATGTATATCTGCTGCTGATGCTACTAGTGATGTATATCTGCTGCTGATGCTACTAGTGATGTATATCTGCTACTGATGCTACTAGTGATGTATATCTGCTGATGATGCTACTATAGATGTATATCTGCTGCTGATGCTACTAGTGATGTATATCTGCTGCTGATGATACTAGTGATGTATATCTGCTACCAATGCTACTAGTGATGTATATCTGCTGCTGATGCGGATCTGCTACCAATGCTACTAGTGATGTATATCTGCTGCTGATGCTACTAGTGATGTATATCTGCTACTGATGCTACTAGTGATGTATATCTGCTGCTGATGCTACTAGTGATGTATATCTGCTACTGATGCTACTAGTGATGTATATCTGCTGCTGATGCGGATCTGCTACCAATGCCACTAGTGATGTATATCTGCTGCTGATGCTACTAGTGATGTATATCTGCTGATGATGCTACTAGTGATGTATATCTGCTACCAATGCTACTAGTGATGTATATCTGCTACTGATGCTACTAGTGATGTATATCTGCTGCTGATGCTACTAGTGATGTATATCTGCTACTGATGCTACTAGTGATGTATATCTGCTGCTGATGCTACTAGTGATGTATATCTGCTACAGATGCTACTAGTGATGTATATCTGCTGCTGATGCTACTAGTGATGTATATCTGCTACTGATGCTACTAGTGATGTATATCTGCTGATGATGCTACTAGTGATGTATATCTGCTGCTGATGCTACTAGTGATGTATATCTGCTGCTGATGCGGATATGCTACCAATGCTACTAGTGATGTATATCTGCTGCTGATGCTACTAGTGATGTATATCTGCTGCTGATGCTACTAGTGATGTATATCTGCTGCTGATGCTACTAGTGATGTATATCTGCTGCTGATGCTACTAGTGATGTATATCTGCTACTGATGCTACTAGTGATGTATATCTGCTGCTGATGCTACTAGTGATGTATATCTGCTGCTGATGCGGATATGCTACCAATGCTACTAGTGATGTATATCTGCTGCTGATGCTACTAGTGATGTATATCTGCTGCTGATGCTACTAGTGATGTATATCTGCTGCTGATGCTACTAGTGATGTATATCTGCTGCTGATGCTACTAGTGATGTATATCTGCTACTGATGCTACTAGTGATGTATATCTGCTGCTGATGCTACTAGTGATGTATATCTGCTACTGATGCTACTAGTGATGTATATCTGCTGCTGATGCGGATATGCTACCAATGCTACTAGTGATGTATATCTGCTGCTGATGCTACTAGTGATGTATATCTGCTGCTGATGCTACTAGTGATGTATATCTGCTGATGCTACTAGTGATGTATATCTGCTACCAATGCTACTAGTGATGCATATCTGCTGCTGATGCTACTAGTGATGTATATCTGCTACCAATGCTACTAGTGATGTATATCTGCTAACAATGGTACTAGTGATGTATATCTGCTACCAATGCTACTAGTGATGTATATCTGCTACCAATGCTACTAGTGATGTATATCTGCTGCTGATGCTACTAGTGATGTATATCTGCTGCTGATGCTACTAGTGATGTATATCTGCTGCTGATGCGGATCTGCTACCAATGCTACTAGTGATGTATATCTGCTGCTGATGCTACTAGTGATGTATATCTGCTGCTGATGCTACTAGTGATGTATATCTGCTACCAATGCTACTAGTGATGTATATCTGCTGCTGATGCGGATCTGCTACCAATGCTACTAGTGATGTATATCTGCTGCTGATGCTACTAGTGATGTATATATGCTGCTGATGCTACTAGTGATGTATATCTGCTACCAATGCTACTAGTGATGCATATCTGCTGCTGATGCTACTAGTGATGTATATCTGCTAGCAATGCTACTAGTGATGTATATCTGCTGATGCTACTAGTGATGTATATCTGCTACTGATGCTACTAGTGATGTATATCTGCTACTGATGCTACTAGTGATGTTTATCTGCTGCTGATGTTACTAGTGATGTATATCTGCTACCAATGCTACTAGTGATGTATATCTGCTACCAATGCTACTAGTGATGTATATCTGCTACCAATGCTACTAGTGATGTATATCTGCTGATGCTACTAGTGATGTATATCTGCTACCAATGCTACTAGTGATGTATATCTGCTACCAATGCTACTAGTGATGTATATCTGCTACCAATGCTACTAGTGATGTATATCTGCTGATGCTACTAGTGATGTATATCTGCTGATATTACTAGTGATGTATATCTGCTGCTGATGCTACTAGTGATGTATATCTGCTACTGATGCTACTAGTGATGTATATCTGCTACTGATGCTACTATTGATGTATATCTGCTACTGATGCTACTAGTGATGTATATCTGCTGATGCTACTAGTGATGTATATCTGCTACCAATGCTACTAGTGATGCATATCTGCTGCTGATGCTACTAGTAATGTATATCTGCTGCTGATGCTACTAGTGATGTATATCTGCTACTGATGGTACTAGTGATGTATATCTGCTACCAATGCTACTAGTGATGTATATCTGCTAGCAATGGTACTAGTGATGTATATCTGCTAGCAATGCTACTAGTGATGTATATCTGCTACCAATGCTACTAGTGATGTATATCTGCTGCTGATGCTACTATTGATTTATATCTGCTACTGATGCTACTAGTGATGTATATCTGCTGATGATGCTACTAGTGATGTATATCTGCTGATGCTACTAGTGATGTATATCTGCTGCTGCTACTAGTGATGTATATCTGCTGCTGATGCTACTAGTGATGTATATCTGCTACTGATGCTACTATTGATGTATATCTGCTACTGATGCTACTATTGATGTATATCTGCTGCTGATGCTACTAGTGATGTATATCTGCTGCTGATGCTACTAGTGATGTATATCTGCTACCAATGCTACTAGTGATGTATATCTGCTGCTGATGCGGATATGCTACCAATGCTACTAGTGATGTATATCTGCTGCTGATGCTACTAGTGATGTATATCTGCTGCTGATGCTACTAGTGATGTATATCTGCTGACGCTACTAGTGATGTATATCTGCTAGCAATGCTACTAGTGATGCATATCTGCTGCTGATGCTACTATTGATGTATATCTGCTGCTGATGCTACTATTGATGTATATCTGCTACTGATGGTACTAGTGATGTATATCTGCTACCAATGCTACTAGTGATGTATATCTGCTACTGATGCTACTAGTGATGTATATCTGCTGCTGATGCTACTAGTGATGTATATCTGCTGCTGATGCTACTAGTGATGTATATCTGCTGCTGATGCTACTAGTGATGTATATCTGCTACCAATGCTACTAGTGATGTATATCTGCTACTAATGCTACTAGTGATGTATATCTGCGGCTGATGCTACTAGTGATGTATATCTGCTACTGATGCTACTAGTGATGTATATCTGCTGCTGATGCTACTAGTGATGTATATCTGCTGCTGATGCTACTAGTGATGTATATCTGCTGCTGGTGCTACTAGTGATGTATATCTGCTGCTGATGCTACTAGTGATGTATATCTGCTGCTGATGCTACTAGTGATGTATATCTGCTGCTGATGCTACTAGTGATGTATATCTGCTACTGATGCTACTAGTGATGTATATATGCTACCAATGCTACTAGTGATGTATATCTGCTGCTGATGCTACTAGTGATGTATATCTGCTGCTGATGCTACTAGTGATGTATATCTGCTGCTGATGCTACTAGTGATGTATATCTGCTGCTGATGCTACTAGTGATGTATATCTGCTGCTGATGCTACTAGTGATGTATATCTGCTGCTGATGCTACTAGTGATGTATATCTGCTGCTGATGCTACTAGTGATGTATATCTGCTACTGATGCTACTAGTGATGTATATATGCTACCAATGCTACTAGTGATGTATATCTGCTGCTGATGCTACTAGTGATGTATATCTGCTGCTGATGCTACTAGTGATGTATATCTGCTGCTGATGCTACTAGTGATGTATATCTGCTGCTGTTGCTACTAGTGATGTATATCTGCTGCTGATGCTACTAGTGATGTATATCTGCTACCAATGCTACTAGTGATGTATATCTGCTGCTGATGCGGATATGCTACCAATGCTACTAGTGATGTATATCTGCTGCTGATGCTACTAGTTATGTATATCTGCTGATGCTACTAGTGATGTATATCTGCTACCAATGCTACTAGTGATGTATATCTGCTACCAATGCTACTAGTGATGCATATCTGCTGCTGATGCTACTAGTGATGTATATCTGCTAGCAATGCTACTAGTGATGTATATCTGCTGCTGATGCTACTAGTGATGTATATCTGCTACTGATGCTACTAGTGATGTATATCTGCTGCTGATGCTACCACTGATGTATATCTGCTGCTGATGCTACTAGTGATGTATATCTGCTGCTGATGCTACTAGTGATGTATATCTGCTACCGATGCTAGTAGTGATGTATATCTGCTACCGATGCTACTAGTGATGTATATCTGCTACCGATGCTACTAGTGATGTATATCTGCTACCGATGCTACTAGTGATGTATATCTGCTACCGATGCTACTAGTGATGTATATATGCTACTAGTGATGTATATCTGCTACTGATGCTACTAGTGATGTATATCTGCTACTGATGCTACTAGTGATGTATATCTGCTGCTGATGCTACTAGTGATGTATATCTGCTACTGATGCTACTAGTGATGTATATCTGCTGCTGATGCTACTAGTTATGTATATCTGCTACTGATGCTACTAGTGATGTATATCTGCTACTGATGCTACTAGTGATGTATATCTGCTGCTGATGCTACTAGTGATGTATATCTGCTGCTGATGCTACTAGTGATGTATATCTGCTGCTGATGCTACTAGTGATGTATATCTGCTGCTGATGCTACTAGTGATGTATATCTGCTGCTGATGCTACTAGTGATGTATATCTGCTGCCGATGCTACTAGTGATGTATACCTGGTACCGATGCTACTAGTGATGTATACCTGCTACCGATGCTACTAGTGATGTATACCTGCTACCGATGCTACTAGTGATGTATACCTGCTACCGATGCTACTAGTGATGTATACCTGCTACCGATGCTACTAGTGATGTACATCTGCTACCGATGCTACTAGTGATGTACATCTGCTACCGATGCTACTAGTGATGTACATCTGCTACCGATGCTACTAGTGATGTACATATGCTACCGATGCTACTAGTGATGTATATCTGCTACCGATGCTACTAATGATGTATATCTGCTGCTGATGCTACTAGTGATGTATATCTGCTACTGATGCTACTAGTGATGTATATCTGCTGCTGATGCTACTAGTGATCTATATCTGCTACTGATGCTACTAGTGATGTATATCTGCTACTTATGCTACTAGTGATGTATATCTGCTGCTGATGCTACTAGTGATGTATATCTGCTACTGATGCTACTAGTGATGTATATATGCTACTGATGCTACTAGTGATGTATATCTGCCACTGATGCTACTAGTGATGTATATCTGCTACTGATGCTACTAGTGATGTATATCTGCTGATGCTACTAGTGATGTAGAGTGGGGAAAAAAGTATTTAGTCAGCCACCAATTGTGCAAGTTCTCCCACTTAAAAAGATGAGAGAGGCCTGTAATTTTCATCATAGGTACACGTCAACTATGACAGACAAATTGAGATCTCATTTTAGGATTTTTAATGAATTGATTTGCAAATTATGGTGGAAAATAAGTATTTGGTCACCTACAAACAAGCAAGATTTCTGTCTCTCACAGACCTGTAACTTCTTCTTTAAGAGGCTCCTCTGTCCTCCACTCGTTACCTGTATTAATGGCACCTGTTTGAACTTGTTATCAGTATAAAAGACACCTGTCCACAACCTCAAACAGTCACACTCCAAACTCCACTATGGCCAAGACCAAAGAGCTGTCAAAGGACACCAGAAACAAAATTGTAGACCTGCACCAGGCTGGGAAGACTGAATCTGCAATAGGTAAGCAGCTTGGTTTGAAGAAATCAACTGTGGGAGCAATTATTAGGAAATTGAAGACATACAAGACCACTGATAATCTCCCTCGATCTGGGGCTCCACGCAAGATCTCACCCCGTGGGGTGAGCAAAAAATCCCAGAACCACACGGGGGGACCTAGTGAATGACCTGCAGAGAGCTGGGACCAAAGTAACAAAGCCTACCATCAGTAACACACTACGCCGCCAGGGACTCAAATCCTGCAGTGCCAGACGTGTCCCCCTGTTTAAGCCAGTACATGTCCAGGCCCGTCTGAAGTTTGCTAGAGTGCATTTGGATGATCCAGAAGAGGATTGGGAGAATGTCATATGGTCAGATGAAACCAAAATAGAACTTTTTGGTAAAAACTCAACTCGTCGTGTTTGGAGGACAAAGAATGCTGAGTTGCATCCAAAGAACACCATACCTACTGTGAAGCATGGGGGTGGAAACATCATGCTTTGGGGCTGATTTTCTGCAAAGGTACCAGGACGACTGATCCGTGTAAAGGAAAGAATGAATGGGGCCATGTATCGTGAGATTTTGAGTGAAAACCTCCTTCCATCAGCGAGGGCATTGAAGATGAAACGTGGCTGGGTCTTTCAGCATGACAATGATCCCAAACACACCGCCCGGGCAACGAAGGAGTGGCTTCGTAAGAAGCATTTCAAGGTCCTGGAGTGGCCTAGCCAGTCTCCAGATCTCAACCCCATAGAAAATCTTTGGAGGGAGTTGAAAGTCTGTGTTGCCCAGCGACAGCCCCAAAAATCACTGCTCTAGAGGAGATCTGCATCAATCAATCAATCAATTTTATTTTATATAGCCCTTCTTACATCAGCTAATATCTCGAAGTGCTGTACAGAAACCCAGCCTAAAACCCCAAACAGCTAGTAATGCAGGTGTAGAAGCACGGTGGCTAGGAAAAACTCCCTAGAAAGGCGAAAACCTAGGAAGAAACCTAGAGAGGAACCAGGCTATGAGGGGTGGCCAGTCCTCTTCTGGCTGTGCCGGGTGAAGATTATAACAGAACCATGCCAAGATGTTCAAAAATGTTCATAAGTGACAAGCATGGTCAAATAATAATCAGGAATAAATCTCAGTTGGCTTTTCATAGCCGATCATTAAGAGTTGAAAACAGCAGGTCTGGGACAGGTAGGGGTTCCATAACCGCAGGCAGAACAGTTGAAACTGGAATAGCAGCAAGGCCAGGCGGACTGGGGACAGCAAGGAGTCACCACGGCCGGTAGTCCCGACGTATGGTCCTAGGGCTCAGGTCTCTCAGTTGGCTTTTCATAGCCGATCATTAAGAGTTGAAAACAGCAGGTCTGGGACAGGTAGGGGTTTCGTAACCGCAGGCAGAACAGTTGAAACTGGAATAGCAGCAAGGCCAGGCGGACTGGGGACAGCAAGGTGTCATCATGCCCGGTAGTCCTGACGTATGGTCCTAGGGCTCAGGTTCTCAGAGAGAAAGAGAGAACGAGAGAATTAGAGAGAGCATACTTAAATTCACACAGGACACTGGATAAGACAGGAGAAGTACTCCAGGTATAACCAACTAACCCCAGCCCCCCGACACATAAACTACTGCAGCATAAATACTGGAGGCTGAGACAGGAGCGGTCCGGAGACACTGTGGCCCCATCCGAAGAAACCCCCGGACAGGGCCAAACAGGAAGGATATAACCCCACCCACTCTGCCAAAGCATAGCCCCCGCACCACTAGAGGGATATCCTCAACCACCAACTTACAATCCTGAGACAAGGCCGAGTATAGCCCACAGAGGTCTCCACCACAGCACAAACCAAGGGGGGGCGCCAACCCAGACAGGAAGATCACGTCAGTAACTCAACCCACTCAAGTGACGCACCCCTCCCAGGGACGGCATGAAAGAGCACCAGCAAGCCAGTGACTCAGCCCCTGCAACAGGGTTAGAGGCAGAGAACCCCAGTGGAGAGGGGAACCGGCCTGGCAGAGACAGCAAGGGCTGTTCGTTGCTCCAGAGCCTTTCCGTTCACCTTCACACTCCTGGGCCAGACTACACTCAATCATATGACCTACTGAAGAGATAAGTCTTCAGTAAAGACTTAAAGGTTGAGACCGAGTCTGCGTCTCTCACATGGGTAGGCAGACTGTTCCATAAAAATGGAGATCTATAGGAGAAAGCCCTGCCTCCCGCTGTTTGCTTAGAAATTCTAGGGACAATTAGGAGGCCTGCGTCTTGTGACCGTAGCGTACGTATTGGTATGTACGGCAGGACCAACTCGGAAAGATAGGTAGGAGCAAGCCCATGTAACGCTTTATAGGTTAACAGTAAAACCTTGAAATCAGCCCTTGCCTTAACAGGAAGCCAGTGTAGGGAAGCTAGCACTGGAGTAATATGATCAAATTTCTTGGTTCTAGTCAGGATTCTAGCAGCCGTATTTAGCACTAACTGAAGTTTATTTAGTGCTTTATCCGGGTAGCCGGAAAATAGAGCATTGCAGTAGTCTAACCTAGAAGTAACAAATGCATGGATTAATTTTTCTGCATCATTTTTGGACAGAAAATGTCTGATTTTTGCAATGTTACGTAGATGGAAAAAAGCTGTCCTTGAAACAGTCTTGATATGTTCGTCAAAAGAGAGATCAGGGTCAAGAGTAACGCCGAGGTCCTTCACAGTTTTATTTGAGACGACTTTACAACCATCAAGATGAATTGTCAGATTTAACAGAAGATCTCTTTGTTTCTTGGGACCTAGAACAAGCATCTCTGTTTTGTCCGAGTTTAAAAGTAAAACGTTTTCAGCCATCCACTTCCTTATGTCTGAAACACAGGCTTCTAGCGAGGGCAATTTTGGGGCTTCACCATGTTTCATTGAAATGTACAGCTGTGTGTCATCCGCATAGCAGTGAAAGTTAACATTATGTTTTCGAATAACATCCCCAAGAGGTAAAATATATAGTGAAAACAATAGTGGTCCTAAAACGGAACCTTGAGGAACACCGAAATGTACAGTTGATTTGTCGGAGGACAGACCATTCACAGAGACAAACTGATATATTTCCGACAGGTAAGATCTAAACCAGGCCAGAACTTGTCCGTGTAGACCAATTTGGGTTTCCAGTCTCTCCAAAAGAATGTGGTGATCGATGGTGTCAAAGGCAGCACTAAGGTCTAGTAGCACGAGGACAGATGCAGAGCCTCGGTCTGACGCCATTAAAAGGTCATTTACCACCTTCACAAGTGCAGTCTCAGTGCTATGATGGGGTCTAAAACCAGACTGAAGCATTTCGTATACATTGTTTGTCTTCAGAAAGGCAGTGAGTTGCTGCGCAACAGCTTTTTCAAAAATTTTTGAGAGGAATGGAAGATTCGATATAGGCCGATAGTTTTTTATATTTTCCGGGTCAAGGTTTGGCTTTTTCAAGAGAGGCTTTATCACTGCCACTTTTAGTGAGTTTGGTACACATCCGGTGGATAGAGAGCTGTTTATTATGTTCAACATAGGAGGGCCAAGCACAGGAAGCAGCTCCTTCAGCAGTTTAGTAGGAATAGGATCCAGTATGCAGCTTGAAGGTTTAGAGGCCATGATTATTTTCATCATTGTGTCAAGAGATATAGTACTAAAACACTTAAGTGTCTCTCCCGATCCCAGGCCCTCGCAGAGCTGTGCAGATCCAGGACAGCTAAGCCCTGGAGGAATACGCAGATTCAAAGAGGAGTCCGTAATTTGCTTTCTAATGGTCATGATCTTTTCCTCAAAGAAGTTCATGAATGTATTACTGCTGAAGTGAAAGCCATCCTCTCTTGGGGAATGCTGCTTTTTAGTTAGCTTTGCAACAGTATCAAAAAGAAATTTTGGATTATTCTTATTTTCCTCGATTAAGTTGGAAAAGTAGGATGATCGAGCAGCAGTGAGGGCTCTTCGGTACTGCACGGTACTGTCTTTCCAAGCTAGTCGGAAGACTTCCAGTTTGGTGTGGCGCCATTTCCGTTCCAATTTCCTGGAAGCTTGCTTCAAAGCTCGGGTATTTTCTGTACCAGGGAGCTAGTTTCTTATGACAAATGTTTTTCGTTTTTAGGGGTGCAACTGCATCTAGGGTATTGCGCAAGGTTAAATTGAGTTCCTCAGTTAAGTGGTTAACTGATTTTTGTCCTCTGACGTCCTTGGGTAGGCAGAAGGAGTCTGGAAGGGTATCAAGGAATTTTTGTGTTGTCTGAGAATTTATAGCACGACTTTTGATGCTCCTTGGTTGGGGTCTGAGCAGATTATTTGTTGCGATTGCAAACGTAATAAAATGGTGGTCCGATAGTCCAGGATTTTGTGGAAAAACATTAAGATCTACAACATTTATTCCATGGGGACAAAACTAGGTCCAGAGTATGACTGTGGCAGTGAGTAGGTCCAGAGACATGTTGGACAAAACCCACTGAGTCGATGATGGCTCCGAAAGACTTTTGGAGTGGGTCTGTGGACTTCTCCATGTGAATATTAAAATCACCAAAAATTAGAATATGATCTGCTATGACTACAAGGTCTGATAGGAATTCAGGAAACTCAGAGAGGAACGCTGTATATGGCCCAGGAGGCCTGTAAACAGTAGCTATAAAAAGTGATTGAGTAGGCTGCATAGATTTCATGACTAGAAGCTCAAAAGATGAAAACGCCTTTTTTTTTTTTTGTAAATTGAAATTTGCTATCGTAAATGTTAGCAACACCTCCGCCTTTGCGGGATGCACGGGGAATATGGTCACTAGTGTAACCAGGAGGTGAGGCCTCATTTAACACAGCAAATTCATCAGGCTTAAGCCATGTTTCAGTCAGGCCAATCACATCAAGATTATGATCAGTGATTAGTTCATTGACTATGACTGCCTTTGAAGTGAGGGATCTAACATTAAGTAACCCTATTTTGAGATGTGAGGTATCACGATCTCTTTCAATAATGGCAGGAATGGAGGAGGTCTTTATCCTAATAAGATTGCTAGGGTGAACACCGCCATGTTTAGTTTTGCCCAACCTAGGTCGAGGCACAGACACAGTCTCAATGGGTATGGCTGAGCTGACTACACTGACTATGCTATTGGCAGACTCCACTAAGCTGGCAGGTTGGCTAACAGCCTGCTGCCTGGCCTGCACCCTATTTCACTGTGGGGCTAGAGGAGTTAGAGCCCTATCTATGTTGGTAGATAAGAGGAGAGCACCCCTCCAGCTAGGATGGAGTCCGTCACTCCTCAGCAGGTCAGGCTTGGTCCTGTTTGTGGGTGAGTCCCAGAAAGAGGGCCAATTATCCACAAATGTTATCTTTTGGGAGGGGCAGAAAACAGTTTTCAACCAGCGATTGAGTGCTGAGACTCTGCTGTAGAGCTCGTCACTTCCCCTAACTGGGAGGGGGCCAGAGACAATTACTCGATGCCGACACATCTTTCTAGCTGATTTACACGCTGAAGCTATGTTGCACTTGGTGACCTCTGACTGTTTCATCCTAACATCGTTGGTGCCGACGTGGATAACAATATCTCTATACTCTCTACACTCGCCAGTTTTAGCTTTAGCCAGCACCATCTTTAGATTAGCCTTAACGTCGGTAGCCCTGCCCCCTGGTAAACAGTGTATGATCGCTGGGTGATTCGTTTTAAGTCTAATACTGCGGGTAATGGAGTCGCCAATGACTAGGGTTTTCAATTTGTCAGAGCTAATGGTGGGAGCCTTCGGCGTCTCAGACCCCGTAACGGGAGGAGTAGAGACAAGAGAAGACTCAGACTCAGACTCCGACTCGCTACATAATGGGGAAAACCGGTTGAAGGTTTCTGTCGGCTGAATGAGCGACACCGGTTGAGCATTCCAACAGTATTTCCCTCCAGAAGCCATGAGAAAGTTGTCCGGCTGCGGGGACTGTGCGGGGGGATTTATACTAACGTTACTGTCTGTACTTACTGGTGGCACAGACGCTGTTTCTTCCTTTCCTACACTGAAATTACCCTTGCCTAACGATTGCGTCTGAAGCTGGGCTTGTAGCACAGCTATTCTCGCCGTAAGGCGATCGTTCTCCTGTATATTATGAGTACAGCGACTGCAATTAGAAGACATCATGTTAATGTTACTACTTAGCTTCGGCTGTTGAAGATGTTGACGAACCATGTCCAGATAAAGCGTCCGGAGTGAAAAAGTTGAATAAGGGAAAAAAGTTGCGATGGAAAAAAGGAAAATAAAGTAAAGTTGGCAGCTAAAACGCACAGGAAAATGACTCTTCTGTCTCGGGATAAAACGTCCGGGGTGAAAAAGTTTAACGAAAAAAGATGAGTGAGGACAAAACTAAAAAGTTGGTAAATTTGTTGAACACAGAGATTGATTAAACGTTTATTAAAAGTAAAACGTGAATAGTTTGGCAGGTAGCCAAGTAGCAACAAACAGCACAGCAGCACGGAGACAATGCGGAAGCGAGACGGAAGTCACGTAGTGGAAGAGGAATGGGCCAAAATACCAGCAACAGTGAGTGAAAACCTTGTGAAGACTTACAGAAAACGTTTGACCTGTGTCATTGCCAACAAAGGGTATATAACAAAGTATTGAGAAACTTTTGTTATTGACCAAATACTTATTTTCCACCATAATTTGCAAATAAATTCATTAAAAATCCTACAATGTGATTTTCTGGATTTTTTTTCCTCATTTTGTCTCCTCATTTTGTCTGTCATAGTTGACATGTACCTATGATGAAAATTACAGGCCTCTCTCATCTTTTTAAGTGGGAGAACATGCACAATTGGTGGCTGACTAAATACTTTTTTTCCCCACTGTATATCTGCTGCTGATGCTGCTGGTGATGAACAGTACCAGCCAAAAGTTTGGACACACCTACTCATTCCAGGGTTTTACATTATTTGTACTATTTTCTACATTGTAGAATAATAGTGAAGACATCAAAACTATGAAATAACACATATGGAATCATGTAGTAACCAAAAAAGTGTTAAACAAATCAAAATATATTTTATATTTGAGATTCTTCAAAGTAGCCACCCTTTGCCTTGATGACATCTTTGCACACTCCTGTCATTGTCCCCCACCCCCTCTTTTACGCTGCTGCTACTCTGTTTATTATCTATGCATAGTCACTTTAACTCTACCTACATGTACAAATTACCTCAATTACCTCGACTAGCCGGTGCCCCCGCACATTGACTCTGTACCGGTCCCACCTGTATATAGCCTGTATATTGACTCTGTACCGGTACCCCCTGTATATAGCCTGTATATTGACTCTGTACTGGTACCCCCTGTATATAGCCTGTATATAGCCTGTATATTGACTCTGTACCGGTACCCCCTGTATATAGCTGTATATTGACTCTGTACCGGTACCCCCTGTATATAGCTGTATATTGACTCTGTACCGGTACCCCCTGTATATAGCCTGTATATTGACTCTGTACCGGTACCCCCTGTATATAGCCTGTATATTGACTCTGTACCGGTACCCCCTGTATATAGCCTGTATATTGACTCTGTACCGGTACCCCCTGTATATAGCCTGTATATTGACTCTGTACCGGTACCCCCTGTATATAGCTGTATATAGCCTGTATATTGACTCTGTACCGGTACCCCCTGTATATAGCTGTATATAGCCTGTATATTGACTCTGTACCGGTACCCCCTGTATATAGCCTGTATATAGCCTGTATATTGACTCTGTACCGGTACCCCCTGTATATAGCTGTATATAGCCTGTATATTGACTCTGTACCGGTACCCCCTGTATATAGCTGTATATAGCCTGTATATTGACTCTGTACCGGTACCCCCTGTATATAGCTGTATATAGCCTGTATATTGACTCTGTACCGGTACCCCCTGTATATAGCTGTATATAGCCTGTATATTGACTCTGTACCGGTACCCCCTGTATATAGCCTGTATATAGCCTGTATATTGACTCTGTACCGGTCCCCCCTGTATATAGCTGTATATAGCCTGTATATTGACTCTGTACCGGTACCCCCTGTATATAGCCTGTATATTGACTCTGTACTGGTACCCCCTGTATATAGCTGTATATAGCCTGTATATTGACTCTGTACCGGTCCCCCCTGTATATAGCTGTATATAGCCTGTATATTGACTCTGTACCGGTACCCCCCTGTATATAGCCTGTATATTGACTCTGTACCGGTACCCCCTGTATATAGCTGTATATAGCCTGTATATTGACTCTGTACCGGTACCCCCCTGTATATAGCCTGTATATTGACTCTGTACCGGTCCCCCCTGTATATAGCTGTATATAGCCTGTATATTGACTCTGTACCGGTACCCCCCTGTATATAGCCTGTATATTGACTCTGTACCGGTACCCCCTGTATATAGCCTGTATATTGACTCTGTACCGGTACCCCCCTGTATATAGCCTGTATATTGACTCTGTACCGGTACCCCCTGTATATAGCCTGTATATTGACTCTGTACCGGTACCCCCTGTATATAGCTGTATATAGCCTGTATATTGACTCTGTACCGGTCCCCCCTGTATATAGCTGTATATAGCCTGTATATTGACTCTGTACCGGTACCCCCCTGTATATAGCCTGTATATTGACTCTGTACCGGTACCCCCTGTATATAGCCTGTATATTGACTCTGTACCGGTACCCCCCTGTATATAGCCTGTATGTTGACTCTGTACCGGTACCCCCTGTATATAGCCTGTATATAGCCTGTATATTGACTCTGTACCGGTACCCCCTGTATATAGCCTGTATATTGACTCTGTACCGGTACCCCCCTGTATATAGCCTGTATGTTGACTCTGTACCGGTACCCCCCTGTATATAGCCTGTATATTGACTCTGTACCGGTACCCCCTGTATATAGCCTGTATATTGACTCTGTACCGGTACCCCCCTGTATATAGCCTGTATATTGACTCTGTACCGGTACCCCCTGTATATTACATTTACATTTTAGTCATTTAGCAGACGCTCTTATCCAGAGCGACTTAGTTAGCCTCCCTGCTGTTATTTTACTGCTGCTCTTTTACTGCTACGCTTTAATTATTATTATGATTTTTTTTAACTTAACACTTATTATTCTTAACTGCATTGTTGGTTAAGGGCTTGTAAGTAAGCATTTCACTGTAAGGTCTACGGCTGTTGTTTTCGGCGCATGTGACAAATAAAATTTGATTTGATTTAATACCGTGAAATTGATGTTAATGCCCTAACCCTTTAGTGTAATAGCTGTTTGAAAAGACTGCCTGAAATTTCAACCTGTTTTTGTGGGATGGAGTTTTGGCCTGCCTGGTGACATCATCAGGCTTTACATTAGTTAATAGACCAATAAGAAAGAGAGTTCCAAACATAGTCTATAACCGGTAAGAATGTTGACTGAATGATCTGTTTCCTGCTATTTAATGAAAAGCATGACCTATTTCTATAAAATAAGTCAAAAATGTATCTTCTAAGCAGGGACACCACTGATACTACTATATGATGATGTCCTGTTGTCTCCTCCAGCAGACAGTGTGGAGATGGATCTGGACATGCCGGGTCCTGTTCTGACCCACCTGGAACAGGTGAACAGTGTGTCAGGCCAACTGTACTATGAGAGGGGACAGAACGGCTCGGCTACAGGGAGGTGGAGGGACCAGGAAGCAGTCGGCTCACGACCAGCCAGCGCGGCCTACCTGTACTCCTCCTTGTCACACTCCCACTCTGGCCCGCTCCGTGTCCTGTGGACCCAGGATATGAGGTCAGAGGTGTTTGTTCACAGCTTCCTGTTCTGGATGGATGTGGTGGAGCTGGTGCGCGTGGCAGGGATTCCAGACGTGTTTTACTCTGGCTGGGTGTTTTCTGTCTACATCCTGGCCTTTCTGTCCTGTCTCCGTTTGGCAGTGACACCTCACAGCGCTCTACTGCCATCAGCTGGCTTCTTCCTGCAGGACCTGCCCTTCCTGATCCTGCGCCTCGCTCTGATCTCTGTCCATGGCTACGTCACACCGCTGCTTTACCCGATGAAGAACCTGTTGGTCTGCTTGACATTCACCTACTTCAACTTCCTGACCAAGCTCCGCCTCTTCCGCAGAGAGAGCATGTTCTAGTCTTGCACACCAGCCAGCTGATGTCGAGACGTCTGGTTTCACAGCGCCTCAGAACTGGACTTGACTGGGAGTCTATGGCAGGAGCAGAGCAAGTGATTTAAACAACAAAGTGAGTTAGGAAAATCTGAAAGTACGCATCTTAGAAATAGCTTTCACATATAAACTGAATATGCTCGAACTCAGAATCAGTTGAGTTTCCCCAAAATAATATGATTAATGTTATCAAACATTTATTTTGATTGCCGATTTTCGCCATTTCTCAAATTCCCATAATACAGCTGTAGCCGGCTCGATCCTTTCAAGTCTTTGTAGCACGGTGTTACCAGGCTCTATGTGCCAACAAGGTTAAGCATGTTCTAAAGAGATGATGTCATCAGGATTCACTGAACTGCTATTGCTTTTATACCATAGTTGAGGAAGACATCATTAGGTTTAGCCCACGTCCCCTAGGGTTAGCCCACGTCCCCTAGGGTTAGCCCACGTCCCCTAGGGTTAGCCCACGTCCCCTAGGGTTAGCCCACGTCCCCTAGGGTTAGCCCACGCCCCCTAGGGTTAGCCCACGTCCCCTAGGGTAAGCCCACGTCCCCTAGGGTTAGCCCACGTCCCCTAGGGTTAGCCCACGTCCCCTAGGGTTAGCCCACGTCCCCTAGGGTTAGCCCACGTCCCCTAGGGTTAGCCCACGTCCCCTAGGTTTAGCCCACGTCCCCTAGGTTTAGCCCACGTCCCCTAGGTTTAGCCCACGTCCCCTAGGGTAAGCCCACGTCCCCTAGGGTAAGCCCACGTCCCCTAGGGTAAGCCCACGTCCCCTAGGGTAAGCCCACGTCCCCTAGGGTAAGCCCACGTCCCCTAGGGTTAGCCCACGTCCCCTAGGGTAAGCCCACGTCCCCTAGGGTAAGCCCACGTCCCCTAGGGTAAGCCCACGTCCCCTAGGGTTAGCCCACGCCCCCTAAGGTTAGCCCACGCCCCCTAAGGTTAGCCCTCGTCCCCTAGGGTTAGCCCACGTCCCCTAGGGTTAGCCCATGTCCCCTAGGGTTAGGGAGTGAACATTATTTAAAGGTTACATGGAGAAAATTGGACCTCTGAAATGAAAATGGATGGCCCTGCCTGAACCCTCCCCTATACCCAAAATAATAATTAACCCTAAACCTGAACCCTCCCCTATACCCAAAATAATAATTAACCCTAACCCTGAACCCCCCTATACCCAAAATAATAATTAACCCTAACCCTGAACCCCCCTATACCCAAAATAATAATTAACCCTAACCCTAACCCTGAACCCTCCCCTATACCCCAAATAATAATTAACCCTAACCCTGAACCCTCCCCTATACCCCAAATAATAATTAACCCTAACCCTGAACCCTCCCCTATACCCAAAATAATAATTAACCCTAACCCTGAACCCTCCCCTATACCCAAAATAATAATTAACCCTAACCCTGAACCCTCCCCTATACCCAAAATAATAATTAACCCTAACCCTGAACCCCCCTATACCCAAAATAATAATTAACCCTAACCCTAACCCTGAACCCTCCCCTATACCCCAAATAATAATTAACCCTAACCCTGAACCCTCCCCTATACCCCAAATAATAATTAACCCTAACCCTGAACCCTCCCCTATACCCAAAATAATAATTAACCCTAACCCTGAACCCTCCCCTATACCCAAAATAATAATTAACCCTAACCCTGAACCCTCCCCATACCCAAAATAATAATTAACCCTAACCCTGAACCCCCCCCCCCCCCCCCCCCTATACCCAAAATAATAATTAACCCTAACCCTAACCCTAACCCTGAACCCTCCCCATACCCAAAATAATAATTACACCAAGATGGAAAGCAGAGAACATGTCTACATTTCATGCAATTCTACGTAATTTTACATATTAACAGAATCTTTCTTTAATACCACAAATTACTGAAATTACAGACTAAGAATGGACAGAGATAGGCCTATGTGTTCATATTATCATATTTCTCCAATGCCAAAGTGTATCTTGTTTGCAACAAAACGGTCCCTGTTTGCAAATAATGAAATCTGAGACGTCATTAGGAATCTGAGCATGGTACTTTCAAAGGTTAAGCCTACCGTTCCGCCCCTGACAGAGTAGGCCTACCGACGCAGAAAAATGTAAGCTTTAACTGCTGGCTACTCTTCTTCTGTGGCTTAAACCAACGAGAGAAGGTCACAAGTGTTTCCCTAAAAGCTGTCTGGGTTTAAACATCTATTGTACAGAAAGTGAATAGCTTAATCAACTGATAGTGACAGTATTAGATTACTTCCCAAGCACAGTCAGCCTCTGAATGTCAAAGAAATGAAACAATGATATCCCTATATGCTTGTTTATAGCATAAAGCATCGCAGACCAAATCGCTTTTATAGATCACGTTATATAATCGGATCAGTTTTATTTTCTTCAAAATCTTAAGCTAACAAGGGGTAGGCCTGTGCTTTTTTTCTTTAATACAAGGTAGGCCTATGGCATACCCTCTCATACTCCCTCAATTCAAGTCTTATTTTTTTATTTATTCTTATTTTTTTTATGGGGTAGATCAGCTTTAATATTGCAGATAGATTGTAACTTCCATCAATGTAATTGTCTGCATCACTTCCAATCACCCATATGTTTTTTTTTCTCGCAAATATATATATATATATATATCTTTATAACTGTGCTCTTTCACAAAAGCTCTCAACCTATAACCTATATACTTATTATGGACACAGTATGCTTACATTATTAGTTATCTTGTTGTTATTGTTTGTTGTTAGTTGTTATTAGTCCCATCTTTCAGCTTCATTCAACACCACCCATCTATCTCTTAACACCATCCATATTGGATTTCTATTTGCCTTATATCTTTCAACTGTACTGTGATGTTTTACAAAAGTTCTGAACCTTTCTATTCTCAGATTGTGAATTGAAAATAAACATTTTTGCTAAAAGTATTAGTATATTATTGATCGATTGACTATGACTTTTCAGATCACCCAGTAGTGCTATCTGCAGGGTTAGCTCCAGGTAAATATTGCAATCCTTTAGCCATTCCTGGACCTGTGTCCAAAAACAAGCTACAAATGGACAGAACCAAAACAAATGATCTAATGATTCTGTCTCTTCGTAGCAAAATCTGCAGAGCTGGGAAGATTGTATCCCCCATATAAATAACATTATATTGGTAGCAAGAATTGAACAATTCTAAGTTTTGAATCCGGCTTCGTTTTGCGTATCAGTTCATAAACACTATGCCATGGAATCGGTACGTCAAAAATCTCTTCCCAACTATTTTGCAATCTCAATTCAAGTCTTGGTTTTAACTTAACAGCCCTTCAATGACACAGAGGTAGGCTATTTAAAGAGTGCATTGTGGGTGGAGGAATGGACCGACAGATCTATGGATATAGCGACCTATAGCCTAATTTCATCTGTCAAACAGGAAGGCCTACCTCTTATCTCTTAAATATGAAGAAATGGGCTCCAACACAAAGCCCTCTTGTTGTTAGTACAGTCTAATTAATATTAAGACTGTTGAAATGAATTTGCCTACTTTTCAGCACCATGAGCTGTCCATTTCCGATTGATTGCTCCGTGGCTGCTGCTTCAAGTTTCAGCACCACACTGTAAGTTACTGGAATCTGGCTTATTGAGAGGTCAATAACTCTGATAAATACATCATGGGCAAGAAACATATTGTTTTTAATAAAATCAATTATAGTAGTAGCAAGCTATCAAAGTTGACCTCCAGTCCTCCTTCTCATCTTAATGCTCTCCTTCTCTAACTGAACAGAACATAGACTAGTCCGCACGCAAGATTTATTGATGAGGCCTAATCAAAAATTATTTTCGGAAGAAGCCTTTGACTCTTCTCCTGAACTGCTACTGTAGGCCTACACAGCACAGCCATTGGTTAGAGAGCACACAAAAACGTTTTTATCAGCAAGAGCAGAGCAGGCCGGGGCTCAGGGTTGGAATATCCATTGCAGTGTGTAATGCAGCCTAGTTTTATTCACTCCATCCCAGCAGCTATCTTAGAAATATAACTTTGCTCGGTGCTTCTCCCAGCATGCACTTCATAGCCTATAGGCTAAGGATTATTTGATTGAGACAACACTGAGAGAGCATGCACTTGATATTGTGCGCCCAATGGAGAATCATAGATGAGGGGCGGCATCGGGAACGCATCAATATGTAAAATCAAATCAAATGTTATTTGCCACATGTGCCTAATACAACAGGTGTAGACATTACAGTGAAATGCTTACTTACAAGCCCTTAACCAACAATGCATTTTTTAAATATATTTAATTTTTTAAGTGTTAAGCTAAAAAAAATAAAAGCAAATAACTAAAGAGCAGCAGTAAAATAAAATAACAGTAGGGAGGCTATATACAGGGGGTACCGGTACAGAGTCAATGTGCGGGGCACCGGCTAGTCGAGGTAATTGAGGTAATATGTACATGTAGGTAGAGTTAAAGTGACTATGCATAGATAATAAACAGAGAGTAGCAGCAGCGTAAAAGAGGGGGTGGGGGACAATGACAAGAGTGTGAAAAGCTGTCATCAAGGCAAAGGGTGCCTACTTTGAAGAATCTCAAATATAAAATATATTTTGTTTGTTTAACACTTTTTTGGTTACTACATGATTCCATATGTGTTATTTCATAGTTTTGATGTCTTCACTATTATTCTACAATGTAGAAAATAGTACAAATAATGTAAAACCCTGGAATGAGTAGGTGTGTCCAAACTTTTGACTGGTACTGTTCATCACCAGCAGCATCAGCAGCAGATATACATCACTAGTAGCATCAGCAGCATATATACATAACTAGTAGCATCAGTAGCAGATATACATCACTAGTAGCATCAGCAGCAGATATACATCACTAGTAGCATCAGCAGCAAATATACATCACTAGTAGCATCAGCAGCAGATATACATCACTAGTAGCATCAGCAGCAGATATACATCACTAGTAGCATCAGCAGCAGATATACATCACTAGTAGCATCAGCAGATATACATCACTAGTAGCATCAGCAGCAGATATACATCACTAGTAGCATCAGCAGCAGATATACATCGCTAGTAGCATCAGAAGCAGATATACATCACTAGTAGCATCAGCAGCAGATATACATCGCTAGTAGCATCAGCAGCATATATACATCACTAGTAGCATCAGCAGATATACATCACTAGTTGCATCAGCAGCAGATATACATCACTAGTAGCATCAGCAGCATATATACATCACTAGTAGCATCAGCAGATATACATCACTAGTAGCATCAGCAGCAGATATACATCACTAGTAGCATCAGCAGATATACATCACTAGTAGCATCAGCAGCAGATATACATCGCTAGTAGCATCAGCAGCAGATATACATCGCTAGTAGCATCATCAGCAGATATACATCACTAGTAGCATCAGCAGCAGATATACATCACTAGTATCATCAGCAGCAGATATACATCACTAGTAGCATCAGCAGCAGATATACATCGCTAGTAGCATCATCAGCAGATATACATCACTAGTAGCATCAGCAGCAGATATACATCACTAGTAGCAGATATACATCACTTTTTTTTCCTCAATTTGTCTGTCATAGTTGACGTGTACCTATGATGAAAATTACAGGCCTCTCATCTTTTTAAGTGGGAGAACTTGCACAATTGGTGGCTGACTAAATACTTATTTTCCCCACTGTACATCACTAGTAGCATCAGCAGCAGATATACATCACTAGTAGCATCAGCAGCAGATATACATCACTAGTAGCATCAGTAGCAGATATACATCACTAGTAGCATCAGTAGCAGATATACATCACTAGTAGCATCATCAGCAGATATACATCACTAGTAGCATCAGCAGCATATATACATCACTAGTAGTATCAGTAGCAGATATACATCGCTAGTAGCATCAGTAGCAGATATACATCACTAGTAGCATATATACATCACTAGTAGCATCAGCAGATATACATCACAAGCAGACATCACTAGTAGCATCAGCAGCAGATATACATCACTAGTAGCATCAGCAGCATATATACATCACTAGTAGCATCAGTATCAGATATACATCACTAGTAGCATCAGTATCAGATATACATCACTAGTAGCATCAATATCAGATATACATCACTAGTAGCATCAGTATCAGATATACATCACTAGTAGCATCAGTAGCAGATATACATCACTAGTAGCATCATCAGCAGATATACATCGCTAGTAGCATCATCAGCAGATATACATCGCTAGTAGCATCAGTAGCAGATATACATCGCTAGTAGCATCAGTAGCAGATATACATCACTAGTAGCATATATACATCACTAGTAGCATCAGCAGATATACATCACTAGTAGCATCATCAGCAGATATACATCACAAGCAGACATCACTAGTAGCATCAGCAGCAGATATACATCACTAGTAGCATCAGTAGCAGATATACATCACTAGTAGCATCAGCAGCAGATATACATCACTAGTACCATCAGTAGCAGATATACATCACTAGTAGCATCAGCAGCAGATATACATCACTAGTAGCATCAGTAGCAGATATACATCGCTAGTAGCATCAGCAGCAGATATACATCGCTAGTAGCATCATCAGCAGTTATACATCGCTAGTAGCAGATATACATCACTTTCTTTTCCTCAATTTGTCTGTCATAGTTGACGTGTACCTATGATGAAAATTACAGGCCTCTCTCATCTTTTTAAGTGGGAGAACTTGCACAATTGGTGGCTGACTAAATACTTATTTTCCCCACTGTACATCACTAGTAGCATCAGCAGATATACATCACTAGTAGCATCATCAGCAGATATACATCACTAGTAGCATCATCAGCAGATATACATCACTAGTAGCATCAGTAGCAGATATACATCACTAGTAGCATCAGTAGCAGATATACATCACTAGTAGCATCAGCAGCAGATATACATCACTAGTAGCATCAGCAGCAATATACATCACTAGTAGCATCAGCAGCAGATATACATCACTAGTAGCATCAGCAGCATATATACATCACTAGTAGCATCATCAGCAGATATACATCACAAGCAGACATCACTAGTAGCATCAGCAGCAGATATACATCGCTAGTAGCATCAGCAGCAGATATACATCGCTAGTAGCATCAGCAGCAGATATACATCACTAGTAGCATCAGCAGCAGATATACATCACTAGTAGCATCAGCAGCATATATACATCACTAGTAGCATCATCAGCAGATATACATCACAAGCAGACATCACTAGTAGCATCAGCAGCAATATACATCACTAGTAGCATCAGCAGCAGATATACATCACTAGTAGCATCAGCAGCAGATATACATCACTAGTAGCATCAGCAGCATATATACATCACTAGTAGCATCATCAGCAGATATACATCACAAGCAGACATCGCTAGTAGCATCAGCAGCAGATATACATCGCTAGTAGCATCAGCAGCAGATATACATCGCTAGTAGCATCAGCAGCAGATATACATCACTAGTAGCATCAGCAGCAGATATACATCACTAGTAGCATCAGCAGCATATATACATCACTAGTAGCATCATCAGCAGATATACATCACAAGCAGACATCACTAGTAGCATCAGCAGCAGATATACATCACTAGTAGCATCAGCAGCATATATACATCACTAGTAGCATCAGTATCAGATATACATCACTAGTAGCATCAGTAGCAGATATACATCACTAGTAGCATCAGCAGCAGATATACATCGCTAGTAGCATCATCAGCAGATATACATCGCTAGTAGCATCATCAGCAGATATACATCGCTAGTAGCATCAGTAGCAGATATACATCGCTAGTAGCATCAGTAGCAGATATACATCACTAGTAGCATATATACATCACTAGTAGCATCAGCAGATATACATCACTAGTAGCATCATCAGCAGATATACATCACAAGCAGACATCACTAGTAGCATCAGCAGCAGATATACATCACTAGTAGCATCAGCAGCAGATATACATCACTAGTAGCATCAGTAGCAGATATACATCACTAGTAGCATCAGCAGCAGATATACATCACTAGTAGCATATATACATCACTAGTACCATCAGCAGATATACATCACTAGTAGCATCAGCAGCAGATATACATCACAAGCAGACATCACTAGTAGCATCAGCAGCAGATATACATCACAAGCAGACATCACTAGTAGCATCAGCAGCAGATATACATCACTAGTAGCATCAGTAGCAGATATACATCACTAGTAGCATCAGCAGCAGATATACATCACTAGTAGCATCAGCAGCAGATATACATCACTAGTAGCATCAGCAGCAGATATACATCACTAGTACCATCAGTAGCAGATATACATCACTAGTAGCATCAGCAGCAGATATACATCACTAGTAGCATCAGTAGCAGATATACAACGCTAGTAGCATCAGTAGCAGATATACATCACTAGTAGCATATATACATCACTAGTAGCATCAGCAGATATACATCACAAGCAGACATCACTAGTAGCATCAGCAGCAGATATACATCACTAGTAGCATCAGCAGCATATATACATCACTAGTAGCATCAGTATCAGATATACATCACTAGTAGCATCAGTAGCAGATATACATCACTAGTAGCATCATCAGCAGATATACATCGCTAGTAGCATCATCAGCAGATATACATCGCTAGTAGCATCATCAGCAGATATACATCGCTAGTAGCATCAGTAGCAGATATACATCACTAGTAGCATCAGCAGATATACATCACTAGTAGCATCATCAGCAGATATACATCACAAGCAGACATCACTAGTAGCATCAGCAGCAGATATACATCACTAGTAGCATCAGTAGCAGATATACATCACTAGTAGCATCAGCAGCAGATATACATCACTAGTACCATCAGTAGCAGATATACATCACTAGTAGCATCAGCAGCAGATATACATCACTAGTAGCATCAGTAGCAGATATACATCGCTAGTAGCATCAGTAGCAGATATACATCGCTAGTAGCATCAGCAGCAGATATACATCGCTAGTAGCATCATCAGCAGTTATACATCGCTAGTAGCAGATATACATCACTTTCTTTTCCTCAATTTGTCTGTCATAGTTGTCGTGTACCTATGATGAAAATTACAGGCCTCTCTCATCTTTTTAAGTGGGAGAACTTGCACAATTGGTGGCTGACTAAATACTTATTTTCTCCACTGTACATCACTAGTAGCATCAGCAGATATACATCACTAGTAGCATCATCAGCAGATATACATCACTAGTAGCATCATCAGCAGATATACATCACTAGTAGCATCAGTAGCAGATATACATCACTAGTAGCATCAGTAGCAGATATACATCACTAGTAGCATCATCAGCAGATATACATCACTAGTAGCATCATCAGCAGATACACATCACTAGTAGCATCAGCAGCAGATATACATCACTAGTAGCATCAGCAGCAGATATACATCACTAGTAGCATCAGCAGCATATATACATCACTAGTAGCATCATCAGCAGATATACATCACAAGCAGACATACATCACAAGCAGCATCAGCAGCAGATATACATCGCTAGTAGCATCAGCAGCAGATATACATCACTAGTAGCATCAGCAGCAGATATACATCACTAGTACCATCATCAGCAGATATACATCACAAGCAGACATCACTAGTAGCATCAGCAGCAGATATACATCACTAGTAGCATCAGTAGCAGATATACATCACTAGTAGCATCAGCAGCAGATATACATCGTTAGTAGCATCAGTAGCAGATATACATCACTAGTAGCATATATACATCACTAGTACCATCAGCAGATATACATCACTAGTAGCATCATCAGCAGATATACATCACAAGCAGACATCACTAGTAGCATCAGCAGCAGATATACATCACTAGTAGCATCAGTAGCAGATATACATCACTAGTAGCATCAGCAGCAGATATACATCACTAGTAGCATCAGCAGCAGATATACATCGCTAGTAGCATCATCAGCAGATATACATCGCTAGTAGCATCATCAGCAGATATACATCGCTAGTAGAAGATATACATCACTTTTTTTTCCTCAATTTGTCTGTCATAGTTGACGTGTACCTATGATGAAAATTACAGGCCTCTCTCATCTTTTTAAGTGGGAGAACTTGCACAATTGGTGGCTGACTAAATACTTATTTTCCCCACTGTACATCACTAGTAGCATTAGCAGATATACATCACTAGTAGCATCAGCAGATATACATCACTAGTAGCATCATCAGCAGATATACATCACTAGTAGCAGATATACATCACTAGTAGCATCAGCAGCAGATATACATCACTAGTAGCATCAGTAGCAGATATACATCACTAGTAGCATCATCAGCAGATATACATCACTAGTAGCAGATATACATCACTAGTAGCATCAGCAGCAGATATACATCACTAGTAGCATCAGTAGCAGATATACATCACTAGTAGCATAATCAGCAGATATACATCACTAGTAGCATCAGATATACATCACTAGTAGCATCAGCAGCAGATATACATCACTAGTAGCATCAGTAGCAGATATACATCACTAGTAGCATCATCAGCAGATATACATCACTAGTAGCATCATCAGCAGATATACATCACTAGTAGCATCAGCAGCAGATATATATCACTAGTAGCATCAGCAGCATATATACATCACTAGTAGCATCAGCAGCAGATATAAATCACTAGTACCATCAGTAGCAGATATACATCACTAGTAGCATCATCAGCAGATATACATCACAAGCAGACATCACTAGTAGCATCAGCAGCAGATATACATCACTAGTAGCATCAGCAGCAGATATACATCACTAGTAGCATCAGTATCAGATATACATCACTAGTAGCATCATCAGCAGATATACATCACTAGTAGCATCAGCAGCAGATATACATCACTAGTAGCATCAGCAGCAGATATACATCACTAGTAGCATCATCAGCAGATATACATCACAAGCAGACATCACTAGTAGCATCAGCAGCAGATATACATCACTAGTAGCATCAGCAGCATATATACATCACTAGTACCATCAGTAGCAGATATACATCACTAGTAGCATCATCAGCAGATATACATCACAAGCAGACATCACTAGTAGCATCAGCAGCAGATATACATCACTAGTAGCATCAGCAGCAGATATACATCACTAGTAGCATCAGCAGCAGATATACATCACTAGTAGCATCATCAGCAGATTTACATCACTAGTAGCATCAGTAGCAGATATACATCACTAGTAGCATCAGCAGCAGATATACATCACTAGTAGCATCAGTAGCAGATATACATCACTAGTAGCATCAGCAGCAGATATACATCACTAGTAGCATCAGCAGATATAGATCACTAGTAGCATCAGCAGCAGATATACATCACTAGTAGCATCAGTAGCAGATATACATCACTAGTAGCATCAGCAGCAGATATAGATCACTAGTAGCATCAGCAGCAGATATAGATCACTAGTAGCATCAGCAGCAGATATACATCACTAGTAGCATCAGTAGCAGATATACATCACTAGTAGCATCGGTAGCAGGTATACATCACTAGTAGCATCGGCAGCAGATATACATCACTAGTAGCATCAGCAGCAGATATACATCACTAGTAGCATCAGCCGCAGATATACATCACTAGTAGCATCAGCCGCAGATATACATCACTAGCAGCATCAGCAGATATAGATCACTAGTAGCATCAGCAGCAGATATACATCACTAGTAGCATCAGCCGCAGATATACATCACTAGTAGCATCAGTAGCAGATATACATCACTAGTAGCATCAGCAGCAGATATACATCACTAGTAGCAAAAGCAGCAGATACACAGTGCATTCGGAAAGTACTCAGACCCCATGACTTCTTCCACATTTTGTTACATTACAGCTTTATTCTACAATGGATTTTATTTTTTAAAAAAATCCCTCATCAATCTCCACACAATACCCCATAATGACACAGCAAAAATAGGTTTTTAGAAATGTTTGCAAATTTATAAAAAAATTAAACTGAAATATCACCTTTACATAAGTATTCAGGCCCTTTACTCAGTACTTTGTTGAAGCACCTTTGGCAGCGATTACAGCCTCGAGTCTTCTTGGATATGACGCTACAAGCTTGGCACACCTGTATTTGGGGAGTTTCTCCCATTCTTCTCTGCACATCCTCTCAAGCTCTGTCAGGTTGGATGGGGAGTGTCGCTGCACAGCTTTTTCAGGTCTCTCCAGAGATGTTAGATCGGGTTCAAGTCCGGGCTCTGGCTGGGCCACTCAAGGACATTCAGAGACTTGTCACGAAGCCACTCCTGCATTGTCTTGGCTGTGTGCTTAGGGTCGTTGTCCTGTTGAAAGGTGAACCTTTGTCTCAGTCTGAGGTCCTGAGCACTCTGGAACAGGTTTTCATCAAGGATCTCTCTGTACTTTGCTCCGTTCATCTTTCCCTCAATCCTGACTAGTCTCCTAGTCCCTGCCTTTTGGACCTAGACTTGGCGCTCCGATACCGCTTGCCGTGCGGTAGCAGAGAGAACAGTCTATGACTAGGGTGGCTGGAGTCTTTGACAATTTTGAGGGCCTTCCTCTGACACTGCCTGGTATAGAGGTCCTGGATGGCAGGAAGCTTGGCCCCAGTGATGTACTGGGCCATACACACTACCCTCTGTAGTGCCTTGAGGTCGGAGGCCGAGCAGTTGCCATACCAGGCGGTGATGCAACCAGTCAGGATGCTCTCGATGGTGCAGCTGTATAATTTTTTGAGGATCTGAGGACCCATGCCAAATCTTTTTTGTCTCCTGAGGGGGAATAGGCTTTGTAGTGCCCTCTTCACGACTGTCTTGGTGTGTTTGGACCATGATAGTTTGTTGGTGATGTGGATACCAAGGAACTTGAAGCTCTCAACCTGTTCCACTACAGCCCCGTCGATGAGAATGGGGGCGTGCTCAGTCCTCTTTTTTTTTCTTGTAGTCCACAAATGTAGCCTAATAAGCAACTAATTCTAAAACACTGAGAAATATTGACATTTCATCAATTACAAATTACATGACCCTCCCCCTGGACTCGATTAAAAAAATACTAAACCCTCCCCTTGACTGAAATTGGAAAAAGCATGACCCTCTCCAATTCTCCTCCAGGTAACCATTCTGTACATTTAGGGTTAGCCCATGTCACCTAGGGTTAGCCCCTGCCCGCCAGGGTTAGCCCCTGTCACCCAGGGTTAGCCCCTGTCACCCAGGGTTAGCCCCTGCCCGCCAGGGTTAGCCCCTGCCCGCTAGGGTTAGCCCCTGTCACCTAGGGTTAGCCCCTGCCCGCTAGGGTTAGCCCATGTCACCTAGGGTTAGCCCCTGCCCGCCAGGGTTAGCCCATGTCACCTAGGGTTAGCCCCTGCCCGCCAGGGTTAGCCCCTGCCCGCCAGGGTTAGCCCATGTCACCTAGGGTTAGCCCCTGCCCGCCAGGGTTAGCCCATGTCACCTAGGGTTAGCCCATGTCACCTAGGGTTAGCCCATGTCACCTAGGGTTAGCCCCTGCCCGCCAGGGTTAGCCCATGTCACCTAGGGTCAGCCCATGTCACCTAGGGTCAGCCCATGTCACCTAGGGTCAGCCCATGTCACCTAGGGTCAGCCCATGTCACCTAGGGTCAGCCCATGTCACCTAGGGTCAGCCCATGTCACCTAGGGTTAGCCCATGTCACCTAGGGTCAGCCCATATAACTACAAGCTACAATACAGTGTACAGTGTGTCATGAGCCATCACTTTTGAGTTAAATGTGTTTAAATGTAAGTATTTATTCCTACTCCATCGTACTCCATATTTGTTCGTATGCTTTAAGGGCTGGGTTTTATTTGAATGTTATCACCCACCAGCAAGGCATTGTTTATTAGTCAGTAACAGCTGCAAAGTTCTTCCTCTTTGCATTTGCAATTGAGCTGAGCCAAACAGCTTTTCGTCCACTTGGCCGCCTGAGCCAAACAGCTTTTCGTCCACTTGGCCGCCTGAGCCAAACAGCTTTTCGTCCACTTGGCCGCCTGAGCCAAACAGCTTTTCGTCCACTTGGCCGCCTGAGCCAAACAGCTTTTCGTCCACTTGGCCGCCTGAGCCAAACAGCTTTCCGTCCACTTGGCCGCCTGAGCCAAACAGCTTTCCGTCCACTTGGCCGCCTGAGCCAAACAGCTTTCCGTCCACTTGGCCGCCTGAGCCAAACAGCTTTCCGTCCACTTGGCCGCCTGAGCCAAACAGCTTTCCGTCCACTTGGCCGCCTGAGCCAAACAGCTTTCCGTCCACTTGGCCGCCTGAGCCAAACAGCTTTCCGTCCACTTGGCCGCCTGAGACATGGCGCAATCGTATGTTGTTTTTTTTAACCTTTTTTTTTTACCCTTTTTTTAACAGAAAATTCTCATAATCCATTGGATAATCTGACCATTTTCACTTATTTTTTAGCTTGTCTGTAAAAAAAAAGAAAACAATTTTATAATTGCAATAAATGCGTACTATGATTGTATTTTGCAACCCCGCTCCCCGTCGCCCCAAGATGAATGGTTTTGACCTTCGCTACTCGCTCGGCTCCACTGCTTTGATTGGTGCAGCTAGACACCACAAGTGTCTATGATAATAAAAAGGCACCCGCGAAAGAAAATTCAAGGAACTTGTTTATCTATGTTGTTGTGCTGTTACATTTGTATTGGTGTTTCATGTCCGATGCGTTTCAGGGTGTTGTTACATGTCATTTGTGGCGTGCATCATGAGCAAAGTCATTGTAGCCTATCATTTCACTTCCCCTGTGAGAACCATGAGCACAGCTGACTTGGCTTTGCTGTACCGTAGCCGAAGCCTGGCAGCAGCCTACCTACCAAAGGTTGCACCGTGTCCATTACAATGTAGAAAACGCGTCTCTATCCCAAACCTTTCCTACCTACCAAAGGTTGCACCGTGTCCATTACAATGTAGAAAACGCGTCTCTATCCCAAACCTTTCCTACCTATCAAAGGTTGCACCGTGTCCATTACAATGTAGAAAACGCGTCTCTATCCCAAACCCTAACCCTATCCCTATCCCTAACCCTATGTAGAAAACGCGTCTCTATCCCAAACCCTAACCCTATCCCTATCCCTAACCCAATGTAGAAAACGCGTCTCTATCCCAAATCCTATCCCTATCCCTAACCCAATGTAGAAAACGCGTCTCTAACCCTAACCCTAACCCTATCCCTAACCCAATGTAGAAAACGCGTCTCTATCCCAAACCCTATCCCTAACCCTAACCCTAACCCTAACCCAATGTAGAAAACGCGTCTCTATCCCTAACCCTAACCCTAACCCAATGTAGAAAACGCGTCTCTATCCCTAACCCTAACCCTAACCCTATCCCTATCCCTAACCCAATGTAGAAAACGCGTCTCTATCCCTAACCCAAACCCTATCCCTAACCCAATGTAGAAAACGCGTCTCTATCCCTAACCCTAACCCAATGTAGAAAACGCGTCTCTATCCCTAACCCTAACCCTAACCCAATGTAGAAAACGCGTCTCTATCCCTAACCCTAACCCTAACCCTATCCCTATCCCTATCCCTAACCCTATCCCTAACCCTATCCCTATCCCTAACCCTAACCCTAACCCTAACCCTAACCCTAACCCTATCCCTAACCCTATCCCTAACCCTAACCCTAACCCTAACCCTAACCCTAACCCTATCCCTAACCCTATCCCTATCCCTATCCCTAACCCAATGTAGAAAACGCGTATCTATCCCTATCCCTATCCCTAACCCTAACCCAATGTAGAAAACGCGTCTCTATCCCTATCCCTAACCCTAACCCAAACCCTAACCCTAACCCTAACCCTATCCCTAACCCTATCCCTAACCCTATCCCTAACCCTAACCCTAACCCAATGTAGAAAACGCGTCTCTATCCCTAACCCTAACCCTAACCCAATGTAGAAAACGCGTCTCTATCCCTAACCCTAACCCTAACCCTATCCCTATCCCTAACCCAATGTAGAAAACGCGTCCCTAACCCTAACCCTAACCCAATGTAGAAAACGCGTCTCTATCCCTAACCCTAACCCTAACCCAATGTAGAAAACGCGTCTCTATCCCTAACCCTAACCCTAACCCAATGTAGAAAACGCGTCTCTATCCCTAACCCTAACCCTATCCCTAACCCTAACCCTATCCCTAACCCTATCCCTAACCCTAACCCTAACCCTAACCCTATCCCTATCCCTAACCCTAACCCTATCCCTATCCCTAACCCTATCCCTAACCCTAACCCTAACCCTATCCCTATCCCTAACCCTATCCCTAACCGTAACCCTATCCCTAACCCAATGTAGAAAACACGTCTCTATCCCTATCCCTAACCCTAACCCAATGTAGAAAACGCGTCTCTATCCCTATCCCTAACCCTAACCCTAACCCAATGTAGAAAACGCGTCTCTATCCCTAACCCTATCCCTAACCCTATCCCTAACCCTATCCCTAACCCTATCCCTATCCCTATCCCTAACCCTATCCCTAACCCTAACCCTATCCCTAACCCTATCCCTATCCCTATCCCTAACCCTATCCCTAACCCTATCCCTAACCCTATCCCTATCCCTAACCCAATGTAGAAAACGCGTCTCTATCCCTATCCCTAACCCTAACCCAATGTAGAAAACGCGTCTCTATCCCTATCCCTATCCCTAACCCAATGTAGAAAATGCGTCTCTATCCCTATCCCTAACCCTAACCCTAACCCTATCCCTAACCCTATCCCTAACCCTAACCCTATCCCTAACCCTATCCCTAACCCTATCCCTATCCCTAACCCTAACCCTAACCCTAACCCAATGTAGAAAACGCGTCTCTATCCCTAACCCTAACCCTAACCCAATGTAGAAAACGCGTCTCTATCCCTAACCCTAACCCTAACCCAATGTAGAAAACGCGTCTCTAACCCTAACCCTAACCCAATGTAGAAAACGCGTCTCTATCCCTAACCCTATCCCTATCCCTAACCCTAACCCTAACCCTATCCCTAACCCTATCCCTAACCCTAACCCTATCCCTAACCCTATCCCTAACCCTATCCCTAACCCTATCCCTATCCCTAACCCTATCCCTAACCCAATGTAGAAAACACGTCTCTATCCCTATCCCTATCCCTAACCCTAACCCAATGTAGAAAACGCGTCTCTATCCCTATCCCTAACCCTAACCCTAACCCAATGTAGAAAACGCGTCTCTATCCCTATCCCTATCCCTAACCCAATGTAGAAAACGCGTCTCTATCCCTATCCCTAACCCTAACCCTATCCCTAACCCTAACCCTATCCCTAACCCTATCCCTATCCCTAACCCTATCCCTAACCCTAACCCAATGTAGAAAACGCGTCTCTATCCCTAACCCTAACCCAATGTAGAAAACGCGTCTTTATCCCTAACCCTAACCCTAACCCAATGTAGAAAACGCGTCTCTATCCCTAACCCTATCCCTATCCCTATCCCTAACCCTATCCCTATCCCTAACCCTAACCCTATCCCTAACCCTAACCCTAACCCTAACCCTAACCCTATCCCTTTCCCTAACACTATCCCTAACCCTATCCCTAACCCTAACCCTATCCCTATCCCTATCCCTAACCCAATGTAGAAAACGCGTCTCTATCCCTATCCCTATCCCTAACCCAATGTAGAAAATGCGTCTCTATCCCTATCCCTAACCCAAACCCTAACCCTATCCCTAACCCTAACCCTATCCCTATCCCTATCCCTAACCCTAACCCTAACCCAATGTAGAAAACGCGTCTCTATCCCTAACCCTAACCCTAACCCAATGTAGAAAACGCGTCTCTATCCCTAACCCTAACCCTAACCCTATCCCTAACCCAATGTAGAAAACGCGTCCCTAACCCTAACCCTAACCCAATGTAGAAAACGCATCTCTATCCCTAACCCTAACCCTAACCCAATGTAGAAAACGCGTCTCTATCCCTAACCCTAACCCTAACCCAATGTAGAAAACGCGTCTCTATCCCTAACCCTAACCCTAACCCTATCCCTAACCCTATCCCTAACCCTATCCCTAACCCTATCCCTATCCCTAACCCTATCCCTAACCCTAACCCTAACCCTAACCCTATCCCTAACCCTATCCCTAACCCTAACCCTATCCCTAACCCTAACCCTAACCCTATCCCTATCCCTAACCCAATGTAGAAAACACGTCTCTATCCCTATCCCTATCCCTAACCCTAATCCAATGTAGAAAACTCGTCTCTATCCCTATCCCTAACCCTAACCCTAACCCAATGTAGAAAACGCGTCTCTATCCCTATCCCTATCCCTAACCCAATGTAGAAAATGCGTCTCTATCCCTAACCCAAACCCTAACCCTATCCCTAACCCTATCCCTAACCCTAACCCTAACCCTATCCCTAACCCTAACCCTAACCCAATGTAGAAAACGCGTCTCTATCCCTAACCCTAACCCTAACCCAATGTAGAAAACGCGTCTCTATCCCTAACCCTAACCCTAACCCTATCCCTATCCCTAACCCAATGTAGAAAACGCGTCCCTAACCCTAACCCTAACCCAATGTAGAAAACGCGTCTCTATCCCTAACCCTAACCCTAACCCAATGTAGAAAACGCGTCTCTATCCCTAACCCTAACCCTAACCCAATGTAGAAAACGCGTCTCTATCCCTAACCCTATCCCTATCCCTATCCCTATCCCTATCCCTAACCCTATCCCTAACCCTATCCCTAACCCTAACCCTATCCCTATCCCTAACCCTATCCCTAACCCTAACCCTATCCCTAACCCTATCCCTAACCCTAACCCTATCCCTATCCCTATCCCTAACCCTAACCCTAATCCTATCCCTAACCCTATCGCTATCCCTAACCCAATGTAGAAAACACGTCTCTATCCCTATCCCTATCCCTAACCCTAACCCAATGTAGAAAACGCATCTCTATCCCTATCCCTAACCCTAACCCTAACCCAATGTAGAAAACGCGTCTCTATCCCTAACCCTAACCCTATCCCTAACCCTATCCCTATCCCTATCCCTAACCCTATCCCTAACCCTAACCCTATCCCTATCCCTAACCCTATCCCTAACACTAACCCTAACCCTATCCCTATCCCTAACCCTATCCCTAACCGTAACCCTATCCCTAACCCAATGTAGAAAACACGTCCCTATCCCTAACCCTAACCCAATGTAGAAAACGCGTCTCTATCCCTATCCCTAACCCTAACCCTAACCCAATGTAGAAAACGCGTCTCTATCCCTAACCCTATCCCTAACCCTATCCCTAACCCTATCCCTAACCCTATCCCTATCCCTATCCCTAACCCTATCCCTAACCCTAACCCTATCCCTAACCCTATCCCTATCCCTATCCCTAACCCTATCCCTAACCCTATCCCTAACCCTATCCCTATCCCTAACCCAATGTAGAAAACGCGTCTCTATCCCTATCCCTAACCCTAACCCAATGTAGAAAACGCGTCTCTATCCCTATCCCTATCCCTAACCCAATGTAGAAAATGCGTCTCTATCCCTATCCCTAACCCTAACCCTAACCCTATCCCTAACCCTATCCCTAACCCTAACCCTATCCCTAACCCTATCCCTAACCCTATCCCTATCCCTAACCCTAACCCTAACCCTAACCCTAACCCAATGTAGAAAACGCGTCTCTATCCCTAACCCTAACCCTAACCCAATGTAGAAAACGCGTCTCTATCCCTAACCCTAACCCTAACCCAATGTAGAAAACGCGTCTCTAACCCTAACCCTAACCCAATGTAGAAAACGCGTCTCTATCCCTAACCCTATCCCTATCCCTAACCCTAACCCTAACCCTATCCCTAACCCTATCCCTAACCCTAACCCTATCCCTAACCCTATCCCTAACCCTATCCCTAACCCTATCCCTATCCCTAACCCTATCCCTAACCCAATGTAGAAAACACGTCTCTATCCCTATCCCTATCCCTAACCCTAACCCAATGTAGAAAACGCGTCTCTATCCCTATCCCTAACCCTAACCCTAACCCAATGTAGAAAACGCGTCTCTATCCCTATCCCTATCCCTAACCCAATGTAGAAAACGCGTCTCTATCCCTATCCCTAACCCTAACCCTATCCCTAACCCTAACCCTATCCCTAACCCTATCCCTATCCCTAACCCTATCCCTAACCCTAACCCAATGTAGAAAACGCGTCTCTATCCCTAACCCTAACCCAATGTAGAAAACGCGTCTTTATCCCTAACCCTAACCCTAACCCAATGTAGAAAACGCGTCTCTATCCCTAACCCTATCCCTATCCCTATCCCTAACCCTATCCCTATCCCTAACCCTAACCCTATCCCTAACCCTAACCCTAACCCTAACCCTAACCCTATCCCTTTCCCTAACACTATCCCTAACCCTATCCCTAACCCTAACCCTATCCCTATCCCTATCCCTAACCCAATGTAGAAAACGCGTCTCTATCCCTATCCCTATCCCTAACCCAATGTAGAAAATGCGTCTCTATCCCTATCCCTAACCCAAACCCTAACCCTATCCCTAACCCTAACCCTATCCCTATCCCTATCCCTAACCCTAACCCTAACCCAATGTAGAAAACGCGTCTCTATCCCTAACCCTAACCCTAACCCAATGTAGAAAACGCGTCTCTATCCCTAACCCTAACCCTATCCCTAACCCAATGTAGAAAACGCGTCCCTAACCCTAACCCTAACCCAATGTAGAAAACGCATCTCTATCCCTAACCCTAACCCTAACCCAATGTAGAAAACGCGTCTCTATCCCTAACCCTAACCCTAACCCAATGTAGAAAACGCGTCTCTATCCCTAACCCTAACCCTAACCCTATCCCTAACCCTATCCCTAACCCTATCCCTAACCCTATCCCTATCCCTAACCCTATCCCTAACCCTAACCCTAACCCTAACCCTATCCCTAACCCTATCCCTAACCCTAACCCTATCCCTAACCCTAACCCTAACCCTATCCCTATCCCTAACCCAATGTAGAAAACACGTCTCTATCCCTATCCCTATCCCTAACCCTAATCCAATGTAGAAAACGCGTCTCTATCCCTATCCCTAACCCTAACCCTAACCCAATGTAGAAAACGCGTCTCTATCCCTATCCCTATCCCTAACCCAATGTAGAAAATGCGTCTCTATCCCTAACCCAAACCCTAACCCTATCCCTAACCCTATCCCTAACCCTAACCCTAACCCTATCCCTAACCCTAACCCTAACCCAATGTAGAAAACGCGTCTCTATCCCTAACCCTAACCCTAACCCAATGTAGAAAACGCGTCTCTATCCCTAACCCTAACCCTAACCCTATCCCTATCCCTAACCCAATGTAGAAAACGCGTCCCTAACCCTAACCCTAACCCAATGTAGAAAACGCGTCTCTATCCCTAACCCTAACCCTAACCCAATGTAGAAAACGCGTCTCTATCCCTAACCCTAACCCTAACCCAATGTAGAAAACGCGTCTCTATCCCTAACCCTAACCCTATCCCTATCCCTATCCCTATCCCTATCCCTAACCCTATCCCTAACCCTATCCCTAACCCTAACCCTATCCCTATCCCTAACCCTATCCCTAACCCTAACCCTATCCCTAACCCTATCCCTAACCCTAACCCTATCCCTATCCCTATCCCTAACCCTAACCCTAATCCTATCCCTAACCCTATCGCTATCCCTAACCCAATGTAGAAAACACGTCTCTATCCCTATCCCTATCCCTAACCCTAACCCAATGTAGAAAACGCATCTCTATCCCTATCCCTAACCCTAACCCTAACCCAATGTAGAAAACGCGTCTCTATCCCTAACCCTAACCCTATCCCTAACCCTATCCCTATCCCTATCCCTAACCCTAACCCTATCCCTAACCCTATCCCTAACCCTATCCCTATCCCTATCCCTAACCCAATGTAGAAAACGCGTCTCTATCCCTATCCCTATCCCTAACCCTAACCCAATGTAGAAAACGCGTCTCTATCCCTATCCCTATCCCTAACCCAATGTAGAAAATGCGTCTCTATCCCTATCCCTAACCCTAACCCTATCCCTAACCCTATCCCTAACCCTATCCCTAACCCTAACTCTAACCCAATGTAGAAAACGCGTCTCTATCCCTAACCCTAACCCTAACCCAATGTAGAAAACGCGTCTCTATCCCTAACCCTAACCCTAACCCTATCCCTATCCCTAACCCAATGTAGAAAACGCGTCCCTAACCCTAACCCTAACCCAATGTAGAAAACGCGTCTATCCCTAACCCTAACCCTAACCCAATGTAGAAAACGCGTCTCTATCCCTAACCCTAACCCTAACCCAATGTAGAAAACGCGTCTCTATCCCTAACCCTAACCCTAACCCAATGTAGAAAACACGTCTCTATCCCTAACCCTATCCCTAACCCTATCCCTATCCCTAACCCTAACCCTATCCCTAACCCTATCCCTAACCCTATCCCTAACCCTAACCCTATCCCTAACCCTATCCCTAACCCTAACCCTATCCCTAACCCTAACCCTATCCCTATCCCTAACCCTATCCCTATCCCTAACCCTAACCCTAACCCTATCCCTAACCCTATCCCTAACCCTATCCCTAACCCTAACCCTATCCCTATCCCTATCCCTAACCCTATCCCTAACCCTATCCCTAACCCTATCCCTATCCCTAACCCTAACCCTAACCCTATCCCTATCCCTAACCCAATGTAGAAAACACGTCTCTATCCCTATCCCTATCCCTAACCCTAACCCAATGTAGAAAACGCGTCTCTATCCCTATCCCTAACCCTAACCCTAACCCAATGTAGAAAACGCGTCTCTATCCCTATCCCTAACCCAATGTAGAAAACGCGTCTCTATCCCTATCCCTAACCCTAACCCAAACCCTAACCCTATCCCTAACCCTATCCCTAACCCTATCCCTAACCCTATCCCTATCCCTAACCCTAACCCTAACCCTAACCCTATCCCTAACCCTATCCCTAACCCTAACCCTAACCCAATGTAGAAAACGCGTCTCTATCCCTAACCCTAACCCAATGTAGAAAACGCGTCTCTATCCCTAACCCTAACCCAATGTAGAAAACGCATCTCTATCCCTAACCCTAACCCTATCCCTATCCCTAACCCTATCCCTAACCCTAACCCTAACCCTATCCCTATCCCTATCCCTAACCCTAACCCTAACCCTAACCCTATCCCTATCCCTATCCCTAACCCTATCCCTAACCCTATCCCTATCCCTATCCCTAACCCAATGTAGAAAACGCGTCTCTATCCCTATCCCTATCCCTAACCCAATGTAGAAAACGCGTCTCTATCCCTATCCCTATCCCTAACCCAATGTAGAAAATGCGTCTCTATCCCTATCCCTAACCCTAACCCAAACCCTAACCCTATCCCTAACCCTATCCCTATCCCTAACCCTAACCCTATCCCTATCCCTAACCCTATCCCTAACCCTAACCCTAACCCAATGTAGAAAACGCGTCTCTATCCCTAACCCTAACCCTAACCCAATGTAGAAAACGCGTCTCTATCCCTAACCCTAACCCTAACCCTATCCCTATCCCAATGTAGAAAACGCGTCTCTATCCCTAACCCTAACCCTAACCCAATGTAGAAAACGCGTCTCTATCCCTAACCCTAACCCTAACCCAATGTAGAAAACGCGTCTCTATCCCTAACCCTAACCCTATCCCTATCCCTATCCCTATCCCTAACCCTAACCCTATCCCTAACCCTATCCCTATCCCTAACCCTATCCCTATCCCTATCCCTAACCCTAACCCTATCCCTAACCCTAACCCTATCCCTATCCCTAACCCAATGTAGAAAACACGTCTCTATCCCTATCCCTATCCCTAACCCTAACCCAATGTAGAAAACGCGTCTCTATCCCTATCCCTAACCCTAACCCTAACCCAATGTAGAAAACGCGTCTCTATCCCTATCCCTAACCCAATGTAGAAAACGCGTCTCTATCCCTAACCCTAACCCAAACCCTATCCCTATCCCTAACCCTATCCCTAACCATATCCCTAACCCTAACCCTATCCCTAACCCTATCCCTAACCCTAACCCTATCCCTAACCCTATCCCTAACCCTAACCCTATCCCTAACCCTATCCCTAACCCTAAACCTATCCCTATCCCTAACCCTAACCCTATCCCTATCCCTAACCCAATGTAGAAAACGCGTCTCTATCCCTATCCCTAACCCTAACCCTAACCCAATGTAGAAAACGCATCTCTATCCCTATCCCTAACCCTAACCCAATGTAGAAAACGCGTCTCTATCCCTATCCCTATCCCTAACCCTAACCCAAACCTTTCAATAGTTATCCATATTACTGGAGCTTCATCTTATTCTAATAAAACTTTAGATAACAATAGATGGCGAAGTCAAAGATACTGGTTTCCATTTGTGGCGAAGTTTTCCCAAAATGCTTATGACAGATCCAGAACCAGCCATAGCCAGCTGGCTAATCTTTTGAATACGGTGTAGTAAAAAACAAAAACAACATTAGCTAGCTAGCTACACTGACAGCTGTCGGTGCCCTATTTGTTGATGTTTCTCCACTCCACGTGACGATGTTCCTTCCCACCCCCAATTCGTGAATAAGTAGCAGCCATCATTCTTCGGAGGTGGAACCTAAATGAGAATTTCCGCTCTAGAACAGGAATTTCTCCGAAATAGGGGCGGCATTGCCCTCTGGTGGGGTCCTTTACCCCAGTAGTAAGCATTTCACTGTTAGTCTACACCTGTTGTTTACAAAGCATGTGACAAAATTGGATTTGATCCTTGTTGCTGCCAACATTTTTCAAGACTATTTAGCCCTCTGCTGGGTATTATCTGCAGTATGAATTAAACCTAATATTTGAGCAGACTACGCACAGATATAACTATTTGACAATCAGTCTGTACAACTGAAATGAGGTATTTCCTCGTTTACAACAGAGAATCTACTGTGGCAATTTACTCTACACATTTTATTACTGTAAAGCTTGTTGGTCTACTTCATTTCCTATTTATATAACCCATTAATTAAAGCTTGTCTTAATACAGTATGGCAATGTCTTATCAAAGGACAGTAGAGTACAGTAGAGTACAGTAAAGTAGAGTTCAGTACGGCACAGTAGAATGTAGTTCAGTACTGGACTATACTCTTCTCTACTGTATTATACTCTACTCTACTGTACTATACTCTACTGAACTCTACTGAACTTTACTGAACTCTACTCTGCTGAACTCTACTCTACTGAACTATACTCTACTCTACTGAACTATACTCTACTCTACTTTTCTGTACTGTTCTGAACTATACTTTACTAGAGTTTACTGTACTCAAGTTTCTTACAGTTCACTGGGTCTATATTCTTACAATAAATATTTGTGATTAATTTCCAGCCTTGCTATTTTCAATGTACCTGTTACATCGATATTTAGTTGGGCCACGAGTAGAGAACCTAGACCCAGCTGTCTGGCATCTAACTTGTTTGACTCAATAAAAGCGGGAGATCAACTGATCTGCTGGTTTATTCTTGTGGGTTTTTGGTTTGTTTTAACACGCAGGTGGATGTAATTTCATCGTAAGAAATCCAGTGCTAAGCAGCAGCTGCACGATAAGTTCTGCTTGTATGTCCAAATCTGTTTTATTTTCTACACAGTTTATAAAAACTATTCTAAACTAGTTGGTTCGAGCCCTGAATGCTGATTGGCTGACACCCGTGGTATATCAGACCGTATACCACAGGAATGACAAAACATGTATTTTTACTGCTCTAATTACGGTGGTAACCAGTTTATAATAGCGATAAGGCACCTCGGGGGTTTGTGGTCTATGGCCAATATACCACAGCTAAGGGCTGTATCCAGGCACTCCGCGTTGCGTCGAGCATAAGAACAGCCCTTAGCCGTGGTATATTGGCCATATAACACACCCCCTCGGGCCTTATTGCTTAAGTATAATTTAATATACAATGTAATGTGTAATATATAATGTAATGTATAATTTAATGTACAATGGCTCTTTGCCACCTTCTCCTCCCTGCTGAATCCTCCCCCCCACACCCCCCCCTCCTCCCTCTCTGTGGATGACTTTGTCAACCATTTTGAAAAGAAGGTTGACGACATCCGATCCTCGTTTGTTAAGTCAAATGACACTGCTGGTCCTGCTCACACTGCCCTACCCTATGCTTTGACTTCTTTCTCCCCTCTCTCTCCAGATAAAATCCTGCGACTTGTGACTGCAGGCCGCCCAACAACCTGCCCGCTTGACCCTATCCCCTCCTCTCTTCTCCAGACCATCTCCGGTGACCTTCTCCCTTACCTTACCTCGCTCATCAACTCATCCTTGACCGCTGGCTATGTCCCTTCCGTCTTCAAGAGAGCGAGAGTTGCACCCCTTCTCAAAAAACCAACACTCGATCCCTCTGATGTCAACAACTACAGACCAGTATCCCTTCTTTCTTTTCTCTCCAAAACTATTGAGCATGACGTCTTTAACCAACTCTCTTGCTATCTCACTCAGAATGACCTTCTTGATCCAAACCAGTCAGGTTTCAGGACTGGTCATTCAACTGAGACTGCTCTTCTCTGTGTCACGGAGGCTCTCCGCACTGCTAAAGCTAACTCTCTCTCCTCTGCTCTTGTCCTTCTAGACCTGTCTGCTGCCTTTGATACTGTGAACCATCACATCCTCCTCTCCACCCTCTCCGAGCTGGGCATCTCCGGCACGGCTCACTCTTGGATTGCGTCTTACCTGACCGGTCGCTCCTACCAAGTGGCGTGGCGAGAAGCTGTCTCCGCACCACGTGCTCTCACCACTGGTGTCCCCTAGGGCTCAGTTCTAGGCCCTCTCCTATTCTCGCTAAACACCAAGTCACTTGGCTCTGTCATATCCTCACATGGCCTCTCCTATCATTGCTACGCAGACGACACACAACTAATCTTCTCCTTTCCCCCTTCTGATAACCAGGTGGCGAATCGCATCTCTGCATGTCTGGCAGACATATCAGTATGGATGACGGATCACCACCTCAAGCTGAACCTTGGCAAGATGGAGCTGCTCTTCCTCCCGGGGAAGGACTGCCCGTTCCATGATCTCGCCATCACGGTTGACAACTCCGTTGTGTCCTCCTCCCAGAGTGCGAAGAGCCTTGGCGTGACCCTGGACAACACCCTGTCGTTCTCCGCTAACATCAAGGCGGCGACCCGATCCTGTAGGTTCATGCTCTACAACATTCGGAGAGTACGACCCTGCCTTACACAGGAAGCGGCACAGGTCCTAATCCAGGCACTTGTCATCTCCCGTCTGGATTACTGCAACTCGCTGTTGGCTGGGCTCCCTGCCTGTGCCATTAAACCCCTACAACTCATCCAGAATGCCGCAGCCCGTCTGGTGTTCAACCTTCCCAAGTTCTCTCACGTCACCCCGCTCCTCCGCACACTCTACTGGCTTCCAGTTGAAGCTCGCATCTGCTACAAGACCATGGTGCTTGCCTACGGAGCTGTAAGGGGAACGGCACCTCCGTACCTTCAGGCTCTGATCAGTCCCTACACCCAAACGAGGGCATTGCGTTCATCCACCTCTGGCCTGCTGGCTCCCCTACCTCTGCGGAAGCACAGTTCCCGCTCAGCCCAGTCAAAACTGTTCGCTGCTCTGGCACCCCAATGGTGGAACAAGCTCCCTCACGACGCCAGGACAGCGGAGTCACTCACCACCTTCCGGAGACATTTGAAACCCCACCTCTGTAAGGAATACCTGGGATAGGATAAAGTAATCCTTCTACCCCCCCCCCCCTTACCCCACCCCACCCCACCTCCCCTCCCCAAAAAACAAAAAACATTGTAAAGTGGTTAACCCTGGCTATAAGGTGAATGCACCAATTTGTAAGTCACTCTGGATAAGAGCGTCTGCTAAATGACGTAAATGTAAATGTGATGTAAATATACAATGTGTAATGTAATGTATAAAGTAATGTATAATGTAATATATACATAATGTAATTTATATTATGTAATGTATAATGTCATGAGTAGTGTCATGTAAATGTATAATGTAATGTTTAATATATTGTGTAAGTGTAATGTAATGTGTAATATGTAATGTAATGTATAAAGTAATGTGTAATGTATAATGTAATATATACGTAATGTATAAAGTATAATGTCATGTATACATAATGTATAATGTAATTTATAATATGTAATGTTTAATGTCATGAGTAATGTGTCATGTATAATGTGTAATATATTGTATAATTTATCATGTATAATCTATATTATAAACCGGGTGGTTCGAGCCCTTAATGCTGATTGGCTGAAAGCCATGTTATATCAGACGTATACCACGGCTATGACCAATTACTTTTTACTGTTGTAATTACGTTGGTAACCAGTTTATCATAGCAATAAGGCATCTCGTGGGTTTGTGGTATATGGCCAATATACCACGACTAAGGTTAAAATGTATGCACTCACTAACTGTAAGTCGCTCTGGATAAGAGCGTCTGCTAAATGACTAAAATGTAAATGTAAATGTATCTGGGTATGACTCCGTGTTCCGTCGTGCTTAAGAACAGCCCTTAGCCGTGGTATATTGGCCATTTTCCACACCCCCTCGGGCCTTATTGCTTAAATAAAATGTATTATGTAATGTACTGTATAATGTCATGTAAACTGTATAATGTAATGTATAGTGTGAAATGTATTGTGTAATATATAGTATAATGTGGAATGTGATGTATCATGTAACGTATTATGTAATGTATAATGCAATGTACAGTATAATGTATTATACAACGGGTGGGTCTAATCCTGAATGCGGATTGGTTAAAACCGCATACCAGACGGTGTCTATTCCACAAGTTACCACCCACTAAATCTGATGTTAAAATGCCTGTTTACTCTGTTACATCTGACTGCACAATCCACTGTCTCATCAGCCCAGCCAGGCGTGTAGCTCAGTTGCAACGCCAGGGTTGTGGGTTCGATTTCCACGGGGGACCAGTATGAGAAAATGTATGCACTCACTAACTGTAAGTCACTCTGGATAAGAGCGTCTGCTAAATGACTAAAAAAACTAAACAAAAAAACAACTTGATCTCCACTATAAAAAGCATCTAGGGTTAGGGTTAGGTTTAGGGTTAGGGTTAGGGTTAGGGTTTAGGGTTAGGGTTAGGGTTGGGGTTAGGGGTTAGGGTTAGGGTTTAGGGTTAGGGTTAGGGTTAGGGTTAGGTACAGGGATAAAAACTCAATTGGACACCCCTGTCCAATTCTGTATGTGGAGAAGGTAATGTCGTGGGGAGCTGGGGTTTGTTTTGCTGTACTCCTGGTAGGCCGTAGATGTCAATCGATGTGCTTTGGAGGGGGCTAGGTGGATTTCAAAATTTGGTTATGTTTTTTGCACATAGGTACAGGGATAAAAACTCAATTGGACACCCCTGTCCAATTCTGTATGTGGAGAAGGTAATGTCGTGGGGAGCTGGGGTTTGTTTTGTTGTACTCCTGGGAGGCCGTAGATGTCCATCGATTTGGGCCTCAAAGGTTGGGAAATCTTAGGCAAAGGTGGAAACTCCATAGGACACAATGTTAAAGGTGTCTGAGTAGATGGAGCTACTCGACGGGCCTGTAGCATGGATCTCAATGTATCCACTGAAGTTATAGTAAACTTGTGCCTATATCTGGCTTTTCCCCAAACTACTGCCTTATTAAAGGCCTCCAGGTGAAAATCATGAAGTTCCTCTAAACCCAGAGCTATCACCATATCATAATGTTCCCGTAATATACTCATGTTAACCTCCATCCACTGTGCAGTATTCTGCTTAACCTTCTCTAAAGTGTCTATAGTAGGTGAAGAGGGTTTAATAAAAGCAGATAGCTTAGCAACCTGTCTAAGCATCCCAGGGGGGCAAGAACCCATAGTAACAGAGTTGGCCAAAATCTCTGAATGGTGTAGAGCCTGCAGTAACTTAAAGTACTTTTTGGTAAGTACCAGATCTACAGGGGCCATAGGTCTATTAATAATCTGTCTCTCCCTTATGTTCATGGTAAGGGCTGGGGTGCACTCACCCAAGTCAATATTCCGAGCCAAACTCCCATAGCGATTGTGGAGAGGGACAGACATATTGGCATCTGTTGTCTCTAAGGCTGATGGCTAAAAACAATGTAAACAGGTAAGGTAAGCATTTAAAGATCCCTATCTAAAACAAGCATAGAAAAAGAGGAAGGGTAGGGTAGGTTTAAAAAAAAAAAGGGGTTTACATAAAACACACAATGATTAATGACCGGACTGGGAAGAGAACTAGAAACCACACTCAATCTAACAAACACTCACTTTTACAGGTGAACTCTCAAGGAGTAAACTCTCACTGCCATCTGGTGGATTTAGGATGTAATCATTTTCATTTAAAGACTACACAAAACCAAAAAACATCCACCATTAAAGGTATGGAACTGGAAGTGTTTGGTGGTTCTTCCTTTGTAGTTTCCACTTTGTTCCAATGGTAGTATAAAAACAATTTTGTATTTTCCTTAGTGAAGAACAAGTGGACAATATATATATAGGGTTAGGGTTAGGGTTTAGGGTTAGGGTTAGGGTTTAGGGTTAGGGTTAGGGTTAGGGTTAGGTTTTAGGGTTAGGGTTAGGGTACAGGGATAAAAACTCAATTGGACACCCCTGTCCAATTCTGTATGTGGAGAAGGTAATGTCGTGGGGAGCTGGGGTTTGTTTTGTTGTACTCATGGGAGGCCGTAGATGTCCATCGATGTGCTTTGGAGGGGGCTAGGTGGATTTCAAAAATGTGTTATGTTTTTTGCACATAGGGTATAGGGATAAAAACTCAATTGGACACCCCTGTCCAATTCTGTATGTGGAGAAGGTAATGTCGTGGGGAGCTGGGGATTGTTTTGCTGTACTCCTGGGAGGCCGTAGATGTCAATCGATGTGCTTTGGAGGGGGCTAGGTGGATTTCAAAATTTGGTTAGGGTACAGGGATAAAAACTCAATTGGACACCCCTGTCCAATTCTGTATGTGGAGAAGGTAATGTCGTGGGGAGCTGGGGTTTGTTTTGTTGTACTTCTGGGAGGCCGTAGATGTCCATTGATGTGCTTTGGAGGGGGCTAGGTGGATTTCAAAATGTGGTTATGTTTTTTGCACATAGGGTACAGGGATAAAAACTCCATCGGACACCCCTGTCCAATTCTGTATGTGGAGAAGGTAATGTCGTGGGGAGCTGGGGTTTGTTTTGTTGTACTCCTGGGAGGCCGTAGATGTCCATCGATGTGCTTTGGAGGGGGCTAGGTGGATTTCAAAATGTGGTTATGTTTTTTGCACATAGGTACAGGGATAAAAACTCAATTGGACACCCCTGTCCAATTCTGTATGTGGAGAAGGTAATGTCATGGGGAGCTGGGGTTTGTTTTGTTGTACTCCTGGGAGGCCATAGATGTCCATCGATGTGCTTTGGAGGGGGCTAGGTGTATTTCAAAATGTGGTTATGTTTTTTGCACATAGGTACAGGGATAAAAACTCAATTGGACACCCCTGTCCAATTCTGTATGTGGAGAAGGTAATGTCGTGGGGAGCTGGGGTTTGTTTTGTTGTACTCCTGGGAGGCCATAGATGTCCATCGATTTGGGCCTCAAAGGTTGGGAAATCTTAGGCAAAGGTGGAAACTCCATAGGACACAATGTTAAAGGTGTCTGAGTAGATGGAGCTACTCGACGGGCCTGTAGCATGGATCTCAATGTATCCACTGAAGTTATAGTAAACTTGTGCCTATATCTGGCTTTTCCCCAAACTACTGCCTTATTAAAGGCCTCCAGGTGAAAATCATGAAGTTCCTCTAAACCCAGAGCTATCACCATATCATAATGTTCCCGTAATATACTCATGTTAACCTCCATCCACTGTGCAGTATTCTGCTTAACCTTCTCTAAAGTGTCTATAGTAGGTGAAGAGGGTTTAATAAAAGCAGATAGCTTAGCAACCTGTCTAAGCATCCCAGGGGGGCAAGAACCCATAGTAACAGAGTTGGCCAAAATCTCTGAATGGTGTAGAGCCTGCAGTAACTTAAAGTACTTTTTGGTAAGTACCAGATCTACAGGGGCCATAGGTCTATTAATAATCTGTCTCTCCCTTATGTTCATGGTAAGGGCTGGGGTGCACTCACCCAAGTCAATATTCCGAGCCAAACTCCCATAGCGATTGTGGAGAGGGACAGACATATTGGCATCTGTTGTCTCTAAGGCTGATGGCTAAAAACAATGTAAACAGGTAAGGTAAGCATTTAAAGATCCCTATCTAAAACAAGCATAGAAAAAGAGGAAGGGTAGGGTAGGTTTAAAAAAAAAAAGGGGTTTACATAAAACACACAATGATTAATGACCGGACTGGGAAGAGAACTAGAAACCACACTCAATCTAACAAACACTCACTTTTACAGGTGAACTCTCAAGGAGTAAACTCTCACTGCCATCTGGTGGATTTAGGATGTAATCATTTTCATTTAAAGACTACACAAAACCAAAAAACATCCACCATTAAAGGTATGGAACTGGAAGTGTTTGGTGGTTCTTCCTTTGTAGTTTCCACTTTGTTCCAATGGTAGTATAAAAACAATTTTGTATTTTCCTTAGTGAAGAACAAGTGGACAATATATATATAGGGTTAGGGTTAGGGTTAGGGTTTAGGGTTAGGGTTAGGGTTAGGGTTTAGGGTTAGGGTTAGGGTTAGGTTTTAGGGTTAGGGTTAGGGTTTAGGGTTAGGGTTAGGGTTAGGGTACAGGGATAAAAACTCAATTGGACACCCCTGTCCAATTCTGGGTTAGGGTTAGGGTTAGGGTTAGGGTTGGGGTTAGGGTTAGGGTTAGGGTTTAGGGTTAGGGTTAGGGTTTAGGGTTAGGGTTAGGGTCAGGGTCAGGGTCAGGGTTAGGGTTAGGGTTAGGGGTAGGGTTAGGGTTAGGGTTAGGGTTAGGTACAGGGATAAAAACTCCATCGGACACCCCTGTCCAATTCTGTATGTGGAGAAGGTAATGTCGTGGGGAGCTGGGGTTTGTTATGTTGTACTTCTGGGAGGCCGTAGATGTCAATTGATGTGCTTTGGAGGGGGCTAGATGGATTTCAAAATTTGGCTATGTTTTTTGCACATACAGGGATAAAAACTCAATTGGACACCCCTGTCCAATTCTGTATGTGGAGAAGGTAATGTCGTGGGGAGCTGGGGTTTGTTTTGTTGTACTTCTGGGAGGCCGTAGATGTCCATTGATGTGCTTTGGAGGGGGCTAGATGGATTTCAAAATTTGGCTATGTTTTTTGCACATACAGGGATAAAAACTCAATTGGACACCCCTGTCCAATTCTGTATGTGGAGAAGGTAATGTCGTGGGGAGCTGGGGTTTGTTTTGTTGTACTTCTGGGAGGCCGTAGATGTCCATTGATGTGCTTTGGAGGGGGCTAGATGGATTTCAAAATTTGGCTATGTTTTTTGCACATAGGTACAGGGATAAAAACTCCATCGGACACCCCTGTCCAATTCTGTATGTGGAGAAGGTAATGTCGTGGGGAGCTGGGGTTTGTTATGTTGTACTTCTGGGAGGCCGTAGATGTCCATTGATGTGCTTTGGAGGGGGCTAGATGGATTTCAAAATGTGGCTATGTTTTTTGCACATACAGGGATAAAAACTCAATTGGACACCCCTGTCCAATTCTGTATGTGGAGAAGGTAATGTCGTGGGGAGCTGGGGTTTGTTTTGTTGTACTTCTGGGAGGCCGTAGATGTCCATTGATGTGCTTTGGAGGGGGCTAGATGGATTTCAAAATTTGGCTATGTTTTTTGCACATAGGGTACAGGGATAAAAACTCCATCGGACACCCCTGTCCAATTCTGTATGTGGAGAAGGTAATGTCGTGGGGAGCTGGGGTTTGTTATGTTGTACTTCTGGGAGGCCGTAGATGTCCATTGATGTGCTTTGGAGGGGGCTAGATGGATTTCAAAATTTGGCTATGTTTTTTGCACATACAGGGATAAAAACTCAATTGGACACCCCTGTCCAATTCTGTATGTGGAGAAGGTAATGTCGTGGGGAGCTGGGGTTTGTTTTGTTGTACTTCTGGGAGGCCGTAGATGTCGATTGATGTGCTTTGGAGGGGGCTAGATGGATTTAAAAACTTAGTCTCCGTCTAATGGATTCTGCTGTGTTTGGCTCTTTGGTGACTTAAAAAAAGTGCATCACAAACCTATCCCAGATGACTCAGGGGGTATTGAAACGTGCTCCTAGATGGTTTTACAGGGCTTTTTTTTTTTTTAAAGAAAAAAGACAGTCTCAGGCTGTTGGATTCTGTTAAAGTTGCGGCACATGTGCCGCAGCTTTAACAGAATCCAACAGCCGGAGACTAAGTGTTTGGCTCTTTGGTGACTTAAAAAAAAGTGCAACACAAACCTATTCCAGATGACTCAGGGGGTATTGAAACGTGCTCCTAGATGGTTTTACAGGGCACTTTTTTTGCACCCCTGTCCAATTCTGTATGTGGAGAAGGTAATGTCGTGGGGAGCTGGGGTTTGTTATGTTGTACTTCTGGGAGGCCGTAGATGTCCATTGATGTGCTTTGGAGGGGGCTAGATGGATTTCAAAATGTGGCTATGTTTTTTGCACATACAGGGATAAAAACTCAATTGGACACCCCTGTCCAATTCTGTATGTGGAGAAGGTAATGTCGTGGGGAGCTGGGGTTTGTTTTGTTGTACTTCTGGGAGGCCGTAGATGTCCATTGATGTGCTTTGGAGGGGGCTAGATGGATTTCAAAATTTGGCTATGTTTTTTGCACATAGGTACAGGGATAAAAACTCCATCGGACACCCCTGTCCAATTCTGTATGTGGAGAAGGTAATGTCGTGGGGAGCTGGGGTTTGTTATGTTGTACTTCTGGGAGGCCGTAGATGTCCATTGATGTGCTTTGGAGGGGGCTAGATGGATTTCAAAATTTGGCTATGTTTTTTGCACATAGGTACAGGGATAAAAACTCAATTGGACACCCCTGTCCAATTCTGTATGTGGAGAAGGTAATGTCGTGGGGAGCTGGGGTTTGTTTTGTTGTACTTCTGGGAGGCCGTAGATGTCCATTGATGTGCTTTGGAGGGGGCTAGATGGATTTCAAAATGTGGCTATGTTTTTTTCACATAGGTACAGGGATAAAAACTCAATTGGACACCCCTGTCCAATTCTGTATGTGGAGAAGGTAATGTCGTGGGGAGCTGGGGTTTGTTTTGTTGTACTTCTGGGAGGCCGTAGATGTCCATTGATGTGCTTTGGAGGGGGCTAGATGGATTTCAAAATTTGGCTATGTTTTTTGCACATAGTACAGGGATAAAAACTCCATCGGACACCCCGTTCCTGAGATAGAGCCGTACTGTAAAACATGGCAATTTTAACTGCTCAGGGGTAGGTGGGAAAATTTTGGGACGAGTCCACAGGGGGGGTTTTCCCGTACCCCGAGCCCGCCGGTCCTGGTGCCGGGTCGCTCCGACATTCTGTTCTGAAGATAGAGGTGTGTGGTGGAACATCAACATGCTATCTCTTCAGCCCTACTTGCTGACCTGCCCCTGTTTCTAGGCAAGTCTGTGTAGCACAGTGGCAGAGCATCGGACCCATGATCGGGAGGTTGTTGTTTTGAGTCAGACCATGACCAGATTATTTATTTAAATTTTTTATGAAATACATTATGCCACGGTTTGTCTTCACGACATTGTTATTTTTTCAGTTTGTAGTTTCATTATTATTTTACATTTTAGCCTTTTAATTAATTGTATTCTTATTATTTCTGTTATCCATTCAATTAATTTTGCTCTTGACACACACACACACACACACACACACACACACACACACACACACACATGTATTTATGGTTAGGGTTCGAATAAAGGGGGTTTGTGTGGAACAGATACACTTCATCAATAAAACAGGTAAGTGATATGTTTTTTGTACATTGGGACTCTTTAGTCTGGCCTCTCACCTAGGGGCTCTCCAGAATGGCTGTACTCAGAAGGGTTACTCCTGTTTGGTAAGGCAGGAGTAAGGTCTTCTGGGTACAGCCATTCTGGAGAGTCTCATGGATCACTGAGGCACGCAAGCCTCCATGCCACGTCAAGGCAGAGTCCATGTGGAGCTTTTTTTTTTTTTTTTTTTTTTTTTTATAGTTTTTTTTGTATATATTTTTTTTTTACTTATATCAATGAACTACAAACAATTTTCAAAATCAGGAACTATTTACAAATGTGCACAAACTGAACATCCAACGTAAGAACATTAAAACTCACAAAATAACATGTGTGTTTTTCATAGGGTCTGTTCTTCCTTTTGCATTGTCCATCGCTGCTTTCGGAATCCCGAGAACGACCTGACCTTCAGTTGCCTCTCTTGGCATTCTGTGATGTAATGATTGTACGCCTCCCTGTGTGTGAGTGTGTCGTCCAGTTTCACTTGGTCTAGCTCCTCTGAGGACCAGCGGAAGTTGGTTGCTGCTGGCACTGACATGCTGACTGAGGAGACTGCTGGGCCGAGGTCAGTGTCCGGGTCAATGACCTGCACGTCTTCAGGCTCCTGCACAGGTTCGTCAGAATCCACTCTTTGTCTTTTTTTTACAATGCCTTGTGACATTTTGTCCATCCTGTGTGGGACAGAGTGGTGCAGCATCCACACACTCAGGCCAAATACTTTTGGCAGCAGGTGCCTCCCCAGAATTAACAGGCTCTGGAGTTTGGACTGGGGGAGTTTCATGTCCTGAACCAGCTCCTTCAATTTGTCGTAGCTCACATAGTCTCTGTTCATGAGCATGCCTACACAGCTGACAAAAGTCAGCACTGTCAGCTGGTCAGTCTTGGGCAGCACAGTCTTTGCCAGGCGCAGGAGTGCCGTCTCCACCCAGGGCATTCCAAAATCTTTGTACCTCTCCAAGGTACGGGGGTATGACAGGTCGCGCCTCTCTATTTCACAGCATATGTCCCCCGTGAGAGAGGCAGCTTGGGCTAGGACAGAAGGCAGTGAGTTGGCTGTGTGCAGCTCCACATATTCGTTGGCCTTCGTGTTGACCCTTTTGCCCTTTTTTTTATCCTGGAACTTGATGGCCGGGAAGAACCTTACTTTAAGCTCCAGTAGTCCCAGCAGAAGGCAGGTGGCCACATCGTGGCCGGCGTTCTCCACCATTTTCCTTGCCCTCCCAAACGCCATTGGGTAGGGAAAGGCATCCCGAGTGGCCAGTTGGTCCACCACTCCCTCCATAGTCATGGAGCCCTTCAGGATCCACCCGTCAGGCTTGGTCAGAGACCTCATTCCTCCAAATGGAATTAATTCCTTTGGCGCTTTCCACAGGTCTCCCAGGAGGACGGTGATCAATTCCACACCAACAAGTGACGGCGCTGCGCCTAAGGTCTCGGTCAGGGGGAAGACCCGCTTGATGTTGGCTTTAAGCAATTCATCTCTTGTCCAGTTTCCCAGTGGTGGAGGTCCGTCTCCCACAGAGGCACTGTTAAAGGGAGCCAAACCCAGGAACCCCCGACAGTGGGTGAGGCTTCTGGGGTTCACCGAGCACGTCCCCAAGGAAGCACTGTACTGGTAGTCCAAGGGGGACAGTGGATGTCCATAGACTAGCTCCTCCAACGCCAGTTCAGCCTGGTAGGCCTTCCAGGAGGCAGCATAGCCCCCCATCCCCTTGTTTCTGTCAAAACAGTTCCTCAGGACAGTGGTGAGGTGACCCGTCGTTTCTGCCAACACCTTTACCAGGCCCCCCCCTTGCCTATCAACAAATGGCAGGACCACAGGCTGGGTCCTGAGAAGCAGATCAAGGGCTGCAGGGACGAAAAAGTCTGCAGGGACAATGACTTGGGGAAGGGTGTCATCCTTCCCTAGGTACACGACCTGCTCAATCCTGATCTTGAGCTGGGGTTAGGGTTAGGGTTAGGGTTAGGTTAGGGTTAGGGTTAGGGTTAGGGTTAGGTTAGGGTTAGGGTTAGGGTTAGGGTTAGGTACAGGGATAAAAACTCCATCGGACACCCCTGTCCAATTCTGTATGTGGAGAAGGTAATGTCGTGGGGAGCTGGGGTTTGTTATGTTGTACTTCTGGGAGGCCGTAGATGTCCATTGATGTGCTTTGGAGGGGGCTAGATGGATTTCAAAATTTGGCTATGTTTTTTGCACATACAGGGATAAAAACTCAATTGGACACCCCTGTCCAATTCTGTATGTGGAGAAGGTAATGTCGTGGGGAGCTGGGGTTTGTTTTGTTGTACTTCTGGGAGGCCGTAGATGTCCATTGATGTGCTTTGGAGGGGGCTAGATGGATTTCAAAATTTGGCTATGTTTTTTGCACATACAGGGATAAAAACTCAATTGGACACCCCTGTCCAATTCTGTATGTGGAGAAGGTAATGTCGTGGGGAGCTGGGGTTTGTTTTGTTGTACTTCTGGGAGGCCGTAGATGTCCATTGATGTGCTTTGGAGGGGGCTAGATGGATTTCAAAATTTGGCTATGTTTTTTGCACATAGGTACAGGGATAAAAACTCCATCGGACACCCCTGTCCAATTCTGTATGTGGAGAAGGTAATGTCGTGGGGAGCTGGGGTTTGTTATGTTGTACTTCTGGGAGGCCGTAGATGTCCATTGATGTGCTTTGGAGGGGGCTAGATGGATTTCAAAATGTGGCTATGTTTTTTGCACATACAGGGATAAAAACTCAATTGGACACCCCTGTCCAATTCTGTATGTGGAGAAGGTAATGTCGTGGGGAGCTGGGGTTTGTTTTGTTGTACTTCTGGGAGGCCGTAGATGTCCATTGATGTGCTTTGGAGGGGGCTAGATGGATTTCAAAATGTGGCTATGTTTTTTGCACATACAGGGATAAAAACTCAATTGGACACCCCTGTCCAATTCTGTATGTGGAGAAGGTAATGTCGTGGGGAGCTGGGGTTTGTTTTGTTGTACTTCTGGGAGGCCGTAGATGTCCATTGATGTGCTTTGGAGGGGGCTAGATGGATTTCAAAATTTGGCTATGTTTTTTGCACATACAGGGATAAAAACTCAATTGGACACCCCTGTCCAATTCTGTATGTGGAGAAGGTAATGTCGTGGGGAGCTGGGGTTTGTTTTGTTGTACTTCTGGGAGGCCGTAGATGTCCATTGATGTGCTTTGGAGGGGGCTAGATGGATTTCAAAATTTGGCTATGTTTTTTGCACATAGGTACAGGGATAAAAACTCCATCGGACACCCCTGTCCAATTCTGTATGTGGAGAAGGTAATGTCGTGGGGAGCTGGGGTTTGTTATGTTGTACTTCTGGGAGGCCGTAGATGTCCATTGATGTGCTTTGGAGGGGGCTAGATGGATTTCAAAATTTGGCTATGTTTTTTGCACATACAGGGATAAAAACTCAATTGGACACCCCTGTCCAATTCTGTATGTGGAGAAGGTAATGTCGTGGGGAGCTGGGGTTTGTTTTGTTGAACTTCTGGGAGGTCGTAGATGTCCATTGATGTGCTTTGGAGGGGGCTAGATGGATTTCAAAATGTGGCTATGTTTTTTGCACATACAGGGATAAAAACTCAATTGGACACCCCTGTCCAATTCTGTATGTGGAGAAGGTAATGTCGTGGGGAGCTGGGGTTTGTTTTGTTGTACTTCTGGGAGGCCGTAGATGTCCATTGATGTGCTTTGGAGGG